>NW_027507009.1:97500-247500 GCF_052324685.1 Brachyhypopomus gauderio
CCAAGAGAGTGTGGTGCTTCCCCAGTAACACGCCCTGGGCCACCAGTGACTTAGAGGAGATACTGAATAAGAAGAGTACCTTCAAGGACAGAGACAGGGATGGGAAGAGGGATGGGGACAGGGACGGGGACGAGGACGGGGACAGGGATGAGGATGGGGACGAGGACAGGGACGGGAGGAACCTATTGAGGACTGAACAGAAAGAGCTGAAAGTGAGGCTGAAGGACATCAAGGAGGCAAAAAGAGGCCCAATAGGCTTCAGCAGAACAACGTGTGGGCTGTGTGGTCAGGAATGAAGAACGTGGGCTTCAGGGTGAAAGGAGATCAGGACTGATGAGTTGAGCATTTTCTTCAAAAGGATCAGCCCAGGAGGATCAGCCTGGGTGCATTAGTCCGGGAGGATCAGCCTGGGTGCATCAGTCCGGGAGGATCAGCCCTGGAGCATCAGCCCTGAAACATCAGTCCAGGAGGATCAGCCCTGGAGCATCAGTCCGGGAAGATCAGTCCGGGAGGATCAGCCCAGGAGGATCAGCTCGGGAGTATTAGTCCGGGAGGATCAGTCCGGGAGGATCAGCCCTGGAGCATCAGTCCGGGAGGATCAGTCCGGGAGGATCAGCCCTGGAGCATCAGCCCGGGAGGATCAGCCCGGGAGGATCAGCCCTGGAGCATCAGTCCGGGAGGATCAGTCCGGGAGGATCAGCCCGGGAGGATCAGCCTGGGTGCATCAGTCCAGGAGGATCAATCCGGAGGATCAGCCCAGGAGTATCAGCCTGGGAGGATCAGCCCGGAAGTATCAGCCCTGGAGCATCAGTCCGGGAGGATCAGCCCTGGAGCATCAGCCCGGGAGGATCAGCCCGGGAGGATCAGCCCGGGAGGATCAGCTCTCGCTGTTCCTGTCGTTGTGTGTGGTGTGGTGTTCCAGAATTCAGTGGGATCTACAGAAAACAAACAGTGATCTGCTGCAACAGTATTCTACCGTTTAGTCGGAGTGTGAAGTTAGAGTCCTCCACTCAGTAAGATCTGGTGAACAATACATACTGGGCTTGCACACGCACATGTGCTACATTAACTGTTTAACTGGCAATTTATTTACAAGTCATAAACAGCAAAAATAGCCAATATCTCAGCTAAAACAGCAGCATATTGATGTCTTTAGTACACAATGCTTTTCATATTAATCATGATCATCATTATTTCATGATCATGATCAGAGACATTTTCGTCAGAGAACAAGCTTCACTGGTCTTCATCACCTCTGGCTGATCAAGTCAGAGTGACACCGTATAATGACTGCAGAGCCCCTCAGATTACTAATGACCAATGTCAAGGACACCAATCTCTTTACAATCCTCCATCTCTTTATTATACTTGCCATTGAACACATCCTTGAAAGGTAGATATGCAGGCGTTCATCACGTGAGGAGAGCCCTGGGAGAGGCTGGTGACCCTGGACCTGCGGGCCTGCCCGGTTCTGCTGGTCCGAGCAGCAGGTCCAGATCTGAAGGTATCTCACTTTCTCAGATTTACATGTGCAGAATAAGAACAAATACACTGAATTTACTCAAATGTTTCAGTGTTTCCTCCTTGTGAATGTAGTGTAATTCTTTGCACTATAATGTGGACTTACAGCTGACTCTGAACTAAATTATTCAGGAATTATGATTTAACTATAATAGTGATTAAGCTCTTCATGTGCATTTAGATGTTTCTTTTTGGTAAATGTATATTTAGTTAATACGAATGAAACAGTAAATTAGATTTATTATTGTTAGGGTTAGATTTATTATAGGGTTAGATTTATTCTAGGAGTAGGTTTAGATTTGAATACAGTTTGGGTTCATTTTATAATAGTTTTCTTGTGTGGGTGGGTCATTTTGGACTGAGGACGTGAAAACAACTTGATCTTTACACTGCATATTTAGACTCATGATGTCCACAGTATACAAGTTTACTTTTAAAAGCAGGCATTGGCAGAAAGAGAAGAATTTCTCTCTCTCTATCCCTCTCTCCCTCTCTCTCTCTCCCTCTCTCTCTCTCTCTGTCACTGTCTCTGTTGCTTTCTGTGTGTCAAATTCAAATTGCTTTATTTGCATAAATTGTAATTAACAACTGTTGCCAATGTGATGAGCAGACTTTTTAACATTTAAAGTGGTAAAAGTCTCTCACTTTCACACACTCTCTCTCTCTAGTGGTCTAAAAAGAGAAATGCCAAAACTGATTTATGGATTGTTTACAACAGATAAAGTTACACTCAAAAGCTCAGAATGAATATATAAGAAAAGGAAAAAAGGATGCATGTGTACAAACACACACACACACACACACACACACACACACACACACACACACACACACACACACACACACACACACACAGCTTACTGTTTAATAATAACACAACTCTAATATAGCAGTGAGGAGGAGAACTTAGCATGTGGGTTAGTTTAAGCTGGAATTCATACATTATTCAGATGAGACACAAACATTAGTTACCTGAACTAAGGGCAGCTGCAGCACCTCAACATGTCTGTCTGTCTGTCTGTCTGTCTGCCTGCATGCCTGCCTGTCTGTATTCCTATTTGCCTGTCTTGGCATCCAGCTATAGTTTTCCTGCTGAACAATACTTATAGCAAGATAATACAACACTTCACAGAGCTGAATGAACAGATCAACATACACTAAGAACACAACAATCCTAATTCTAGCTTTTAATTCTTAATTAGATCAAACTTTATTTTCAATAAATGTATTGTCAATTCTGGGAGAGAGAGGAGTGTAGTAGAGACACAATGTGTATTATCTGTGACGGCACTTGAATGTTTGTAGAGAGGGAAAAGTACAGATTGAGTCTCTACTCTACTGGTTTAATCATCATTATATCATGGCATTACTGGTTTACCACAGTGGTGCCAGGTAAACATAATGGCATTACTGGCATAAGGAGGGCTGGACTGGTGAGAGGAAAGAGCAGAGACTAACCATAAGAGCAGAGACTAACCATAAGAGCAGAGACTAACCATAAGAGCAGAGGCTAACCCTAAGAGCAGAGACTAATCATAAGAGCAGAGGCTAACCATAAGAGCAGAGGCTAACCATAAGAGCAGAGGCTAACCATAAGAGCAGAGACTAACCATAAGAGCAGAGGCTAACCATAAGAGCAGAGACTAACCATAAGAGCAGAGGCTAACCATAAGAGCAGAGGCTAACCATAAGAGCAGAGACTAACCATAAGAGCAGAGACTAACCCTAATATGGGTGTGAGCCCTTAATTCCCTGTGTGGGTACGTGCCCTTAAATTATAGCCCTGAGGAAGCTGGCAGTCTGCATTTTAACTTCTTTTCAGTCAAATCAACAAAGCACACATCCCCATGTTACATTTATACTATAGCCACCAGTTACTGTACATATGCACTGGTGCTGTGTCTAATGTTACTCCAGGCATTAAATATCTATACTGTGTTGCCATAAACAAAACACACCACACACAGCTTTACTAACTGTAAACACGTCTGAGCACAAACACCTGCTGTAGTCTATTATTTTGCTTGTTTTAGAAATACCGGCTCCACACACAGAATGAGAGACGCTTCTCGCACACGCGTCGTATCCCGAGGCTGGTCTCCTCACACCTCTCTCCCTCACAGGAGGGCGTTGGGGCAGCCGTGTGTCAGAAACACAGCCATCCGTTATGATTATGAGGGGCCTGGAGGTGGAAGTGGTGACTGGTGCTCTGCCTTAATGGAATTACTCAGCTGTGTAATCTAGTCAGGCAGCCGCGGGGTCAACCCCACCATCCTTCTCTCAGGACCCCGCATTTACCTTTATTTAGAAATATCACCTGACAGGTGTGTGCAGTAAGTGCCCACACGCATACATTACAGTCACGCATCACACTGTGCTGATGCCGGAGAGAACAGCGGCCAACTAACTGCACACATCAGTCACTAAGATATCAACAATTACAGAAGCGCTTTGCTCAGTCTACCTAAAGTTCACCAAGCTCAGTCACGATCAAGTGCTCATCTTTTAACATCTTCATGCAACAGTTCCAATCAGTTACAGCCAGATACAGGTCCAGTTATGGCCTTATACAGATCCAGTTACAGCCTGATACAGGTCCAATTACGGCCAGATACAGGTCCACTCAGTTACGGCCTGATACAGGTCCAGTTACAGCCTGATACAGGTCCAATCAGTTACAGCCTGATACAGGTCCAGTTACAGCCTGATACAGGTCCAGTTACAGCCTGATACAGGTCCAGTTACAGCTGCACACAGATCCAGTTACAGCCTGATACAGGTCCAGTTACAGCCTGATACAGATCCAGTTACAGCCTGATACAGGTCTAGTTACAGCCTTATACAGGTCCAGTTACAGCCTGATACAGGTCCAATCAGTTACGGCCTGATGCAAGTCCAGTTACAGCCTGATACAGATCCAGTTACAGCCTGATACAGGTCCAGTTACAGCCTGATACAGGTCCAGTTACAGCCTGATATTGGTCCAGTTACAGCCTGATATAGGTCCAGTTACAGCCTGATACAGGTCCAGTTACAGCCTGATATTGGTCCAGTTACAGCCTGATACAGATCCAGTTACAGCCTGATACAGGTCCAGTTACAGCGTTATACAGATCCAGTTAAAGCCTGATGCAGGTCCAGTTACAGACTAATATTGGTCCAGTTACGGCCTGATACAGGTCCAATATATCCAGTCCTTGCGACAATTACTGGTACTGTTCCTCCTGAATGGCTGGGCAGACAGAATTATAAAGACCTCCTGGTGAATTAGCTGAATGGTGGTTTTGGAGACGCAGTGATGCCGTTTTCCTGTAGCTCTGCAATGGGGATTCTGGAGGATTTCTTTGTTTCTGGTGCCATTCTGCTCGTGTGGGGGCAAGATATATTTGGTCAATATACAAACAAACACACATACTTATGTGTCTATATATATATATATATACTGTATATATATATATATATATATATATATATACACACACATACTGTGTGTGTGTGTGTGTGTGTGTGTGTGTGTGTGTGTGTGTGTGTGTGTGTGTGTGTGTGTGTGTGTGTGCATGCGTATAGAGAGCTAGTAAAAACGAAAAACAGGATATTTAAGACAGATCCTTCATCTGCTGTGTGTGTGTGTGTGTGTTTAAGACAGATACAGTTAATCTGCTGTGCATCATCCATGCTTAGAACCACACAAATGTCCCGTTCCTCTGGAAACCTTGTGTACGACAGCGGAATTCAGGCCAGTTTGTGTGTGGTAAGAGGAGTGTGTGTGTGTGGGTTTATAATGAGCTTGGTGGAGCTGAGATGCCAGACACCAGTCTTAATTCAGCACAATGTTGGTAAGGGAAGGTGTGGAGCTGATGACCCACGTGAAGCCCTTGTGAAGTTGCAGGGTTGTGGTTTCTTTAGTGAGAGGCCTCTGTAAAGCTTGAATGGTTTGGCACAGGATATTTGACATTGTATCTTAATCACAGTCCCCTCCATCATCCAGTCATCTCCTTTATCACCCAATCACCTCCTTCATCACAGTCACCTCCTTTATCACAGTGACTTCCTTTATCACCCAATCATCTCCTTTATCACAGTCGTCTCCTTCATCACAGTCACCTCCTTTATCACAGTCACCTCCTTTATCACCCAATCATCTCCTTTATCACAGTCACCTCCTTTATCACCCAATCATCTCCTTTATCACAGTGACCTCCTTTATCACCCAATCATCTCCTTTATCACAGTCGTCTCCTTCATCACAGTCACTTCCTTCATCACAGTGACCTCCTTTATCACCCAATCACCTCCTTTATCACAGTCACCTCCTTTATCACCCAATCATCTCCTTTATCACAGTCACCTCCTTTATCACCCAATCATCTCCTTTATCACAGTGACCTCCTTCATCACCCAATCACCTCCTTCATCACCCAATCACCTCCTTCATTTGATCCTGCAATGCTGGAGTCCCACTTCACTCCCTCTGCTGTAACACAGAGCCTTTCATGTTCAACTGTGTGGGTGCCCTCTTGATGTCACACACACACACACACACACACACACACACACACACACACACACACACACACACACACACACACACACACACACACACACACACACACACACACACACACACACACACACACACACAACCAAGGTTCTAGCGGACTGTGTTACGTCATATTAATGGACTACCTCTTGAGCTAAAGAACACTTTGATTAAACAAGGACGAGCTTCACAGATGTCACGTTGCTGGTGATGCTACTGGTCAGAAATAATACAGCCTTGAGATAATACTGGTCTGGGAAGACCTCTCTGACACCATGACAACAATGACCCAAGACCATCACCTGCAAGTGTGGGGAAAATACTCCATAACGTGTTAGAAAGTTAGAAAGGGACACTAGTGCAACACACTACTCAACACACTACTGCTGGAGTGGTGTCATCAGCAATATGATGTACCACAAAACATGCAGAAAACACACACACACACACACACACACACACACACACACTGTAGTTCCTGTGTAGGTGTAGGTCGAATTGTGTATATACATACAGTATGGCCTTTGAAATGAGTCATAATTAATTTATGAAGTAAGAGGCTTTTTTCATTTTCCTTTAATTTAATTTGCAGGTATTTTGTCCAATTGTTCAGGTGAGAAAAGGTCACACAAGGTCAGGCATTGTAGAAAAGTCACAGGGTCATAGGTGTTGTATAAGGGTCATAGGGTCATGGGTGTTGTGTAAGGGTCATAGGGTCATTGGTGTTGTGTAAGGGTCACAGGCTCATAGGTGTTGTATAAGGGTCATAGGGTCATGGGTGTTTTGTAAAGGTCATAGGGTCATGGGTGCTGTGTATGGGTCACAAAGTCAATTATCTTATTTAAGGGTCATAGGGTCATGGGTGTTGTATAATGGTCACAAGCTTCACACACATATGCAAAATGCAATCAAGTTAGTTTTATGATAAAAACAAACTACCTTACAGTTATTGTTTCATTTCAAATTATGTGTGCTGGTGATTCAAAACATCTCAAATACTGACCGCAACTTCTTAAAAACTGGCCGCAAGTTCTTAAAGACTGAACTTAACATGTTAAAGACTGACCTGAACATATTAAAAACTGACCTGAACATATTAAAAACTGACCTGAACATCTTAAAGACTGACCGTAGCATATTAAAGACTGACCTGAACATCTTAAAGACTGACCTGAACATATTAAATACTGACCTGAACATCTTAAAGACTGACCTGAACATATTAAAAACTGACCTGAACATCTTAAAGACTGACCTGAACATATTAAATACTGACCTGAACATGTTAAAGACTGACCTGAACATGTTAAAGACTGACCTGAACATATTAAAGACTGACTTTTCTACCCCCCTCAGGTTATAGTACTGCATTCATCAGCAGATACACTGATCCCCCAGTGTGAACTGTGCAGGGTTTACATGGATACGTACATGAAAGGCCTTGAGTAGCATTACAAGAAAATGTACAACCCATCAGCATGTTTGGTAAATTTGCATTTTTATCATTTCCACAGATTTATCCCCCTGACAGGAGTACCAGGTCAGCAGGGGGCTTTTATTCTGCTAGAATGATGTCATCATTATTGAGGTGTAAAATATACAACCGAGCACAAAAAAATGTATTCATAAAGACTGAATAACTGGTAAGGAACAATATAGAATTGAAAGAGGCCTCCAAGCATTGAAATAAAGTTATTAATGTTCCGCATGTTTTTTGTAAGCCAAACTGAAAGGCACTTTTTTAGAACACTGCCATAATATCGCAGCCCTGTTCTGTATTTAACATTCTGCCTTTACATAAATGAAATGTCTTCTGTAACAAGTGTAGTCCACAGAGTGAATCTTTAAGCAAATAGCTCCAGCTAACCACAGTCTAGAGAGCTTGGAAATTAATTACATCACTTTACCACTTAATCATACAATGGATCATTAATTATTGTAATTGATTAAAATAGTATTTAAATTGGGGTTTAACCTGGTAAATTGTGTGATTGCCATCACTTTAGACCAATTGTATTTAATTGGTTGAATTTTAATCCTGACATGATCACAGGACACATACAAGAGTCTTTGAAGATCTCTTAATGGGGGTTGGTGGTTTTGAACATTAACCATTTAAACATGAAAATCCTGTTTTGCCTTGTGAAAAGCTCATTAGGGATATTTGATGTTTATTCAGCTGTAGCAATATGATGACAAGATAACGAGAATAACAGTATAAAAAATAATCACGAATCTCTGATGTGAGATTCATGCCCAAGCGGCCCTGTGACTAAAGATATTGGAAGAGCTTGAAATTCCTTTCTGTCATTATGGACTACATGCAGTTGAGTGTTTTGTCACATTCTGGTTTAAAGAAACACAACATTCCCACTTCTTTAAAATTTACTGTCAGAGCTGAGACAGCGTAGTAGCACAGGAGAGAGTCAGAGTTGAGAGTGTAGTAACACAGGAGTCAGAGTTGAGAGTGTAGTAACAGGAGAGAGTCAGAGCTGAGAGTGTAGTAACACAGGAGAGAGTCAGAGCTGAAAGTGTAGTAACACAGGAGTCAGAGTTGAGAGTGTAGTAACACAGGAGAGAGTCCAAGCTCAGAGTGTAGTAACACAGGAGGGAGTCAGAGTTGAGAGTGTAGTAACACAGGAGTCAGAGCTGAGAGTGTAGTAACACAGGAGTCAGAGTTGAGAGTGTAGTAACACAGGAGAGAGTCAGAGCTGAGAGTGTAGTAACACAGGAGTCAGAGTTGAGAGTGTAGTAACACAGGAGAGAGTCAGAGCTGAGAGTGTAGTAACACAGGAGTCAGAGTTGAGAGTGTTGTAACACAGGAGGGAGTCAGAGCTCAGAGTGTAGTAACACAGGATGGAGTCAGAGTTGAGAGTGTAGTAACACAGGAGGGAGTCAGAGCTGAGAGTGTACTAGTACAGGAGGGAGTCAGAGTTGAGAGTGTAGTAACACAGGAGAGTCAGAGCTCAGAGTGTAGTAACACAGGAGTCAGAGTTGAGAGTGTAGTAACACAGGAGAGAGTCAGAGCTGAGAGTGTAGTAACACAGGAGTCAGAGTTGAGAGTGTTGTAACACAGGAGGGAGTCAGAGCTCAGAGTGTAGTAACACAGGATGGAGTCAGAGTTGAGAGTGTAGTAACACAGGAGGGAGTCAGAGCTGAGAGTGTAGTAACACATGAGAGGGTAAAAGTTGAGAGTGTAGTAACACATGAGGGAGTCAGAGATGAGAGTGTAGTAACACATAAGAGGGTCAAAGTTGAGAGTGTAGTAACACAGGAGGGAGTCAGAGCTGAGAGTGTAGTAACACAGGAGGGAGTCAGAGCTGAGAGTGTTGTAACACATGAGAGGGTAAAAGTTGAGAGTGTAGTAACACATAAGGGAGTCAGAGATGAGAGTGTAGTAACACATGAGAGGGTCAAAGTTGAGAGTGTAGTAACACAGGAGGGAGTCAGAGATGAGAGTGTAGTAACACATGAGGGAGTCAGAGATGAGAGTGTAGTAACACATGAGAGAGTCAGAGCTGAGAGTGTAGTAACACATGAGAGGGTAAAAGTTGAGAGTGTAGTAACACATGAGGGAGTCAGAGATGAGAGTGTAGTAACACATGAGAGAGTCAGAGCTGAGAGTGTAGTAACACAGGAGAGAGTCCAAGCTCAGAGTGTAGTAACACAGGAGGGAGTCAGAGTTGAGAGTGTAGTAACACAGGAGAGAGTCAGAGCTGAGAGTGTAGTAACACAGGAGTCAGAGTTGAGAGTGTAGTAACACAGGAGAGAGTCAGAGCTGAGAGTGTAGTAACACAGGAGTCAGAGTTGAGAGTGTTGTAACACAGGAGGGAGTCAGAGCTCAGAGTGTAGTAACACAGGATGGAGTCAGAGTTGAGAGTGTAGTAACACAGGAGGGAGTCAGAGCTGAGAGTGTACTAGTACAGGAGGGAGTCAGAGTTGAGAGTGTAGTAACACAGGAGAGTCAGAGCTCAGAGTGTAGTAACACAGGAGTCAGAGTTGAGAGTGTAGTAACACAGGAGAGAGTCAGAGCTGACAGTGTAGTAACACAGGAGTCAGAGTTGAGAGTGTTGTAACACAGGAGGGAGTCAGAGCTCAGAGTGTAGTAACACAGGATGGAGTCAGAGTTGAGAGTGTAGTAACACATGAGAGGGTAAAAGTTGAGAGTGTAGTAACACATGAGGGAGTCAGAGATGAGAGTGTAGTAACACATAAGAGGGTCAAAGTTGAGAGTGTAGTAACACAGGAGGGAGTCAGAGCTGAGAGTGTTGTAACACATGAGAGGGTAAAAGTTGAGAGTGTAGTAACACAAAAGGGAGTCAGAGATGAGAGTGTAGTAACACATGAGAGGGTCAAAGTTGAGAGTGTAGTAACACAGGAGGGAGTCAGAGATGAGAGTGTAGTAACACATGAGAGAGTCAGAGCTGAGAGTGTAGTAACACATGAGAGGGTAAAAGTTGAGAGTGTAGTAACACATGAGGGAGTCAGAGATGAGAGTGTAGTAACACATGAGAGAGTCAGAGCTGAGAGTGTAGTAACACATAAGAGGGTCATGGTTGAGAGTGTAGTAACACAGGAGGAAGTCAGAGGAAAAAGCTCAGAGTGGAGGGCAATGCGAAGTCTACAATCACACTAGCTCACCAAAGATAGATGTTATATAGTGTCAAGCCATCATTTTATTCCTTTAGAAAACAACACATGCAAACACACACACACACATGTGCACACACACACACACACATGCATACACACGCTTTTAGTTAATCTCATTATTCTCATATTACTTTTAAAAATGAAAACCAATACTCAGAAAATAAGTGTAACCTCTTTAACTTGTGGGTCAGACTCATACAGAGTCGCTGATTATGACCCTATTATTTACATAAGACACCGTCACAAATAGCCATCATGATTACGCACACACACACAAAGGCACACTCACACAAACACACACACATACACACCCCTGTAGAGCTATAATCAAGAAGATAGACACTAGGTCCTCACACACCCGACACACTCGGCATGTCTCTTAATTGCATGCACACACACAATACTCCACCCACAGCTCCACCCCCGTGTGTGTACCGTGACATTTAATTAAGCCCATCCTACTGCATGCATATGGGAGAGTCAGCTACACTGCTTATGATGTATAAACTACACAAAGCTTCCCGAAATATCTCCTCAGAAAAAACCCCAAGCATGCTGTGCTACTGGTGACACAGGCAGAGGTTAAAGGACTGTACAATCAGATTAGATTAGAAGACAGTGCAATCAGATTAGATTCACGGATTGTACAGTCGGTATGCCGTCTATATAGAGAGCCTTTCTGCTTGTCGCTTGCACATGGACGTCTCACCTCTGCCATCATAACACTGTTCCCCGTTTGACAGATTTCACTATAACTCTACACAGTGCCACACAGACATCATTTCATCCCGTAGCCGAGGCCCTGGAAAAGAATTAAAGGACCTTCTCAGTAGACTCATCCTCCTAGCACGTTCTCCTCTTTCACGCTCCTACTGACCGTTTAATCAGCTGTCTGTTCAAAGGAGAAGTCATCAAGCGACAATAGCGTTCCAGCGCCATTCAATCCCGCGCGTACTTTCGGGCCGCAAATGCACGTTGATGCTGGAATGCCTCAGTGCTAACGGCGCGGGCGCTCGCGTGCGGGCGCTCCGGACGCTCCGAGCTCTTGCCTTTGTGCTCCGGCTTCAATTTGCGTGTGATGAAGACGTCCGGCCCATGAGGAATCCATCCGGAACTGTCGCACCGGCATCTCCGGCCTAATGAAAGGCGCGGAATCAATAGCAGGGGGATTTATGCGCTCAAAATCAAACGGGCCTTTGTCGGGCCGAAGGAGAGAACATCTCAGCCTGAATCGGACACTAATGGTGCCATTTTAAAAGGGGAAACACAATGATCTGTGCAGAAAGGGATGGTGTGTGTCAATCTGTGGGAGAGGCGGGTGTGAGGATTGCAAAGTGCTTACAGCTGCAAGAGCGTATAGAGAGTAAAGCAATCAGCAACCACTCCATCCTCTGGCCCGAGTTTCAGCGGAACTTTAACATATTCCCCAGAACACATAACAGCTTCAGTTTATGGATATTTTTGGGATGTCTTACATCAATGGCCGGCTTCAGATCACAGGACAGCATCTCAGTGGATCGGAAGTCAGGACTCGGCTGTCCTCAAACACTGAAGATCTTCTGGTCGAGTCACTTTGTTGTAGATTAGCTCTTGCGTCTAAGATTAACCTCACACTGCACACCACCCTTGTGTTTCATACCGTCAAGTTCACAGCTGTGATGGGTGACTGTGCAGCTGAATCAGAGGCATGAAGGAGTTCTGTGAAGACTGTGGAGGAAACCCACCCCCCGAGCAGTAGTGCTGTACCTGACTGTGGTCTGATCTACCTGAATGTGATCTACATGACTGTACTCTTATCTACATGTGGTCTGATTTACATGAATATGGTCTGATAAAGACGTATGACTACAGAAAACCTCCAAAATGTCTTTTGATTAGGTCATCATGCACCACATTACACAAACTGTTATAGGACATTGTGTTGTAATGAGAAAGTGTGTTGTAATAGGACAGTGTCTAGTAATAGGACATTGTGTTCTAATAGGACAGTGGTGTTGTAATAGCACAGTGTTGTAATGGGACAGTGTGTTGTAATGGGACAATGTGTTGTAATGGGACAATGTCTAGTAATAGGACAATGTGTTGTAATGGGACAGTGTCTAGTAATAGGACAATGTGTTCTAATAGGACAGTGGTGTTGTAATGGGACAATGTGTTGTAATGGGACAGTGTGTTGTAATGGGACAGTGTGTTGTAATGGGACAGTGTTGTAATGGAACAGTGTGTTGTAATGGGGCAATGTGTTGTAATGGGACAATGTCTAGTAATAGGACAATGTGTTGTAATGGGACAGTGTCTAGTAATAGGACAATGTGTTGTAATGGGACAGTGTCTAGTAATAGGACATTGTGTTGTAATGGGACAGTGTGTTGTAATGGGACAGTGTCTAGTAATAGGACATTGTGTTGTAATAGGAAAACGTTTACATTTGGATTTTTTTCACTAAGCTCCTGAAAACAATGTGTCTTCACATGTAAATATACCACCCAACTTCTGGGCTTAGTTGGAATTCCCATCCTCCTCTGTGATGTCACAGAGAAATTCGCCATCAGGTTTCTGATTGGCTCCTCACTTATGTCTCAACAGCAAGTCCCACCTCTCCATTTATCAAATCTTAAGCCAGTTTTCATTCAAGCTTTATACTATTGCTGTTCACCAGAAGGGGCTGACTTCTCCATGAGCCCCTCCCTGGGGAAACAGCTGATTGGAGCAAACACCTCAGTGTTGCCCCAGCAACTCACGCTGCAGTGTTTGGGAGTCATATTGCAGCGTTTATTACGGTGATCTTCCAACAAAGGTATGAAATATTCTGGATCATTTGGCTTTTAATTTCATATAAACACGCTTTCCAAACCTCAAAGATAGAAATGACAAATACCTTAAACAGAAATGACAAGAAATAAAACGCTGTGTTTGTAATGTTGGTAACATATAGATGAAAGAGGCGTGTATGTAGGTGTGTAGGCCAGATTCTGAACGCAGGCGGGTACCTCCGCTATTTACGCACATCTATCACATGACTGATCTGAACGTTTACTCATGCACTGGGTCATTAAACAGCTCTACAGAGAGAATTTCTGTGACGGGCCCAAATACACCACCCACCAGGCAGCAACACACAGGGCTTGTGGCATTATTAGCACTAAAGCATTAGCATCCGCAAAATACGTCATATCCAAGACAGCAGAATTATAAGACAATGAACATGAGGAACTAGCACATGAGGGCATGTTTATTTAGCTTAGCATGAGAGCCAAGAGAGAGAGAGAGAGAGAGAGATGGTGTACTGCGGTATACATGAGTAGATCTAATAGAAAAGACAGAGAGAGAGAGAGAGAGAGAAAGAGAGATGGGGGACTGCAGTATACATGAGTAGATCTAATAGAAAAGAGAGAGACTGAGATGGGGTACTGCAGTATATGCAGTATGAGTAGATCTAATAGAAAAGAGAGAGACTGAGATACATGAGTAGATCTAATGGAAAAGAGAGAGAGAGAGAGAGAGATAGGGAGACTGCACTATTCACGAGTAGATCTAATAGAAAAGAGAGAGAATGAGATATACGAGTAGATCTAATAGAAAAGAGAATGAGATACACGAGTAGATCTAATAGAAAAGAGAGAGAGTGAGAGAGAGAGAGATGGGGGTACTGCAGTATACATGAATAGATCTAATAGTAAAGAGAGAGTGTGAGATGGGGGTACTGCAGTATACATGAGTAGATGATTTATACCACATGAGAAGCAGAACACGTCTGTAGCCCATCTCAGTGTCATTCAACACTCTGACCAAAGCGGTTCGGGTTCTGAGGATAAACCCAGACTGAAAATGTTCAATGGAGTTAATCGAAGCCATGTGTTCCTTCAACTGCACAAGTTCCAGCAGCTTGCCAAGAAAGGAAAGGTTAGTAATACCTGTGTACTTCAGCGCCGGGTCAGGACCTGTCTTTCAGAACTGGAGGGATCGCTGCCAATTGCAGGGCTATAGAAACAGAGCCAGAGATAGGAGATGCACAGAGGACCGTGATGATGAGTGGCACAGAAGGGAAGACGTGCTTCACCGAGAGGTGCGGCCTGAGGTCCGGACCACGGCCCGGCGCCCCGGCCGCCTTAATACGCCCGGTGACGACGCTTTGATCCACAGGGGTGGACGTGGGGGCACAGCAGACAGCGTTGAAGCAGCAGCAGATGGATACGGGTGCTGATGTTCTAGACGGAGAACATCTATCATTTCATTAAAGCACTGTGAAAACATACAGCAGGGCTGTGTAGGGCGCGCTAACGGGGAGCGCTAGCAGGCTGCAGCAACGTGTTGACAGCGGAGAAGACGGCTCAAGCATTTCCCGTTGGCAATCTCCGATAACAGCGGCACAACGGTCAGACCTGGCTGTCTTAATGGCCTCCGTGTAACTCACGGCGCGATCGTGCTTTAACCTCACCCGTCTGTTTCCAGAGGCAAGAGTAAGATTTACCATGGCAACCGCTAGATTCCGGCTGGCAGAAGCTCTCTGAAGACGGAGGCCCCAGCGTCTCTCTAACAATACCCCGATGTGTCAAGGTCAAAGAGACACACAGCACAAAGCAGCGTCCAGACAGGCTCACACAGACCAGCTGGGAAACTTCGGAAGCTCTTATCAGACCGCGTTATCAAACCGGACAGCTGTCGTTCGGAGTTCAGAGCTCCACGCTGGACATGAATGAGCACACGGTGTGTCAGGACGGGGCAGAACACCTGCACATCTTCACCATCACTCTGACGTGCACTGAAGCCATGGACATATGTATACTGGAGCCAATGAGATATGTATACTGACTCTATGGAGATATGTATACTGACTCTATGGAGATATGTATACTGGAGCCATGGACATATGTATACTGGAGCCAATGAGATATGTATACTGACTCTATGGAGATATGTATACTGGAGCCATGGAGATATGTATACTGGAGCCAATGAGATATGTATACTGACTCTATGGAGATATGTATACTGGAGCCATGGAGATATGTATACTGGAGCCAATGAGATATGTATACTGACTCTATGGAGATATGTATACTGGAGCCATGGAGATATGGATACTGACTCTATGGAGATATGTATACTGGAGCCAATGAGATATGTATACTGACTCTATGGACATATGTATACTGGAGCCAATGAGATATGTATACTGACTCTATGGAGATATGTATACTGGAGCCATGGAGATATGTATACTGAAGCTATGGAGATATGTATACTGGAGCCAATGAGATATGTATACTGACTCTATGGAGATATGTATACTGGAGCCATGGAGATATGTATACTGACTCTATGGAGATATGTATACTGGAGCCAATGAGATATGTATACTGACTCTATGGAGATATGTATACTGGAGCCAATGAGATATGTATACTGACTCTATGGAGATATGTATACTGGAGCCATGGAGATATGTATACTGAAGCTATGGAGATATGTATACTGGAGCCATAGAGATATGTATACTGGAGCCAATGAGATATGTATACTGACTCTATGGAGATATGCAGAGGTGGGGACTCGAGTCACATGACTTGGACTCAAGTCAGACTCGAGTCATTAATATTAAGACTTTTGACTTGACTTGAAAAAATATTCAGAGACTTAGACTTGACTTGGACTTTTACACCAATAACTTGGGACTTGAATTGGACTTGAACCTGTTTACTTGCAAAGACTTGATTTTTTTTTACCCCAAAACTAAATTTTAAAACGCATATTAATATTTATAAAGTGCACCCCATTAATTTCATTTCCGTCCTTCTGACGCAGACCGGTGTTACACCAGATTCTGTGACTGTCGAGTTTTGTGACCACAGGGGGCGCTATTTCACAGTTTCTGTTCAGAGGCACAAACGCTTTACGTAATGCTACGTCTTTACTCGTTTTGTTGGTGTCCACGAGCCAAAATATGACAGATGTTTATATTTACATTTTATCGTCTCTTAATTACATAAATGTACTTAAACAAGATTTACCATCCCCTCACCATTGCAGCCAACAAAGAAATCATGAATGGGATGTACAGGTGAGCCTTTTTAACTGGGGTCACCAATTCTGACGGATCAGAATATCAGAATATGTGACCCCACTGAATCTCCAGGTAACAATAGTACACCATGACCCCACAATAACAGAAAACAATGAAAAAATAACCCTAACCTTTTATTAGTCTATATTTAAACATTTTATCCAAATGTTTAGAATAACCATTCATAATGACAGCATCTTGCTTACGATGAAGCTTGCTATTTTCGTGTAAAATTATGTAACGAAACATTCTTGTTTAAGTACATTTATGTAATTAAGAGAAGATAAAATGTAAATGATCTGTCATCTTTTGGCTGGCGGACACCAACAAAACGAGTAAAGAAACGCATAAGCGTAGCATTCGTAAAGCGTTGGTGCCTGTAAAAAAAAAAGACTCGAAAGGACTTGAAATTCCAAGTTTCAGACTTGGGACTTGACTTGACTGTTGCCTGTCTTGACTCGAGACTTGACTTGAGTTGACTGTCTTTGCTTGAGACTTGACTCGGGACTTGAGGATAAAGACTTGGACTTACTTGAGACTTGCAAAACACTGACTTGGTCCCACCTCTGGAGATATGTATACTGAAGCTATGGAGATATGTATACTGGAGCCAATGAGATATGTATACTGACTCTATGGACATATGTGTACTGGAGCCAATGAGATATGTATACTGGCTCTATGGAGATATGTATACTGAAGCTATGGAGATATGTATACTGGAGCCAATTAGATATGTATACTGACTCTATGGAGATATGTATACTGGAGCCATGGAGATATGTATAGCTACTGAAGCTATGGAGATATGTATACTGAAGCTATGGAGATATATATACTGGAGCCAATGAGATATGGATACTAGAGCCATAGAGATATGTATACTGGAGCCAATGAGATATGGATACTAGAGCCATAGAGATATGTATACTGGAGCCAATGAGATATGTATACTGACTCTATGGAGATATGTATACTGAAGCTATGGAGATATGTATACTGGAGCCAATGAGATATGTATACTGACTCTATGGAGATATGTATACTGAAGCTATGGAGATATGTATACTGGAGCCAAAGAGATATGTATACTAGAGCCATAGAGATATGTATACTGGAGTCATGGAGATATGTATACTGGAGCCAATGAGATATGTATCAATACATTCAATACAATCAAAAGAGTCCCTCAAGACATATTTAGTCCAGGTTTGTCTCTGTTAAATTTGAGTTGAACTGATGTTTATTTACACCGCACACAATTTCACAAAAAAATTTAACTTTCTTTATAATTGAAAGTTGAATAATTGGATGCTACTTTAATTATAAAGAATTGTATAGTTATGAACAGTTATAAACAATGTGAGTCTATAAACAATATAAATCTAAGGTGGTTGTTTTTTGTCTATATTAAAAATAAAAAAAATCTTAGTCTTAGAATTAAAGTAATTGATCCATTTTGTCCAAATTCCTCCATATTGTTCACAGTCTAGTAAAAGCTCAAATCAACAAGTTACTGTTATTTTATATACACTGCATTAGGGCATGCGTGTACTGTTCTGGAGGTAGAGAAAGAGAGGGAGAGAGAGAACGAAAGAGAGGATTTGATGTGTTTAGTGTCCGAAGGCTGGACAGGATCAGAGAAGGCCAGTGTGTGTGTGTGTGTGTGTGTGTGTGTGTGTGTGTGTGTGTGTGTGTGTGTGTGTGTGTGGTAGACAGGCTTTCACAGTAAGCCAAGATGAGCTGTGTGGGTTAATCCTCAACACAGAATTGGACAATCAGTCATGGCAACGGTTTAAGTGTTCACAGGTAAACACTGTTGTTGTTATTATTGTTCTGTGCTGTTGGTGTAGTTTTATGAGTGACTTAGGGACAGAAGAGTGTTTATTAGGAAAGTGGCCCTTCAAGAACAGACTGACTAAGGTTGATCTTCTGAATATATATGTTATCATGCACAAAAACATGTTTAAAAACCAGATGAATATTCAGGAGTCATCAGCTGCTAAAGACCCTAGTGAGGTCCATCTGAGACTAAACCAAGACCCTAATGAGTTATATCTGAGACTAAACCAAGACCCTAGTGAGGTCCATCTGAGACTAAACCAAGACCCTAGTGAGGTCCATCTGAGACTAAACCAAGACCCTAATGAGTTATATCTGAGACTAAACCAAGACCCTAGTGAGGTTTATCTGAGACTAAACCAAGATCCTAGTGAGGTCCATCTGAGACTAAACCAAGACCCTAATGAGATCTATCTGAGACAAAACCAAGACCCTAGTGAAGTCTATCTGAGACTAAAGCAAGATCATAGTGAGGTCCATCTGAGACTAAACCAAGACCCTAATGAGGTATATCTGAGACTAAACCAAGACCCTAGTGAGGTCCATCTGAGACTAAACCAAGACTCTAATGAGGTCCATCTGAGACTAAACCAAGATCCTAGTGAGGTCTATCTGAGACTTAACCAAAACCCTAGTGAGGTCTATCTGAGACTTAACCAAGACCCTAGTGAGGTCCATCTGAGACTAAACCAAGACCCTAGTGAGGTCCATCTGAGACTAAACTAAGACCCTAGTGAGGTCCATCTGAGACTAAACCAAGACCCTAGTGAGGTCCATCTGAGACTAAACCAAGACTCTAATGAGGTCCATCTGAGACTAAACCAAAACCCTAGTGAGGTTTATCTGAGACTAAACCAAGATCCTAGTGAGGTCTATCTGAGACTAAACCAAGACCCTAGTGAGGTCCATCTGAGACTAAATCAAGACCCTAGTGAGGTTTATCTGAGACTAAACCAAGACCCTAGTGAGGTCTATCTGAGACTAAACCAATACTCTAGTGAGGTCTATCTGAGACCAAAGCAAGATCATAGTGAGGTCCATCTGAGACTAAACCAAGACCCTAATGAGGTATATCTGAGACTAAACCAAGACCCTAGTGAGGTCCATCTGAGACTAAACCAAGACTCTAATGAGGTCCATCTGAGACTAAACCAAGATCCTAGTGAGGTCTATCTGAGACTTAACCAAGACCCTAGTGAGGTCTATCTGAGACTAAACCAAGACTCTAGTGAGGTCTATCTGAGACTAAACGGGGGTGGGCCAGGAGCCCCAGGTGTCATTTACTACATTCATCTACTGAACATCTTCATGCATGTGACAGAAATGTGACATTTTTATATTGTATTAGATTTTTTCTGAATATTTAATTATGAGAAGGTAATGACAGTTTGAAAGAGAAAGACAGAGAAAAAGAAAGATAGAGAGAAAGAGAAAAACAAGGAGAAAGGAGGACTCCATGCAGGCTGTGTCTGGTTATTTCTGACCCAGCGAGCCCGGGTCCCGGCGGGGGTCTCGGGGGGGTGTTAGCACCACCAGTCTCCCGGGGCCTGCACAGACACTCTAATTGTATTGACAGCTCACAGCACGCATGGAGCACACAGTTAACCGCCGCATGTTTCTGCGGAGGGCGGCCTGCCTCTTCCACTCCCCCAGTGATCCTAATTGGCGGAGAAAGGCGAGGAGAGGAGAAGCTGGTTGGAACACTTTGTCTCCGCGGCCCGGCGGGGGGGGGGGGGGGGGCGGGGGGGGAGGGGCGGGGGGGCATGAGACACGGCTGCGATGATGCCGTGCTAATCCAGCAGCGAGCAGGCCTGTTTACTTAGAAACACATGCGTGCGTCCGCACGGACCCTCAGACAGGAGCTGCTGAGATACAGATGATTCGAGGAGGCCTGTTCAGTTCTCTCAGTGCGAATCAAATGGAATCTGTGTGGGAAAAACTGCTGAGCCGCTCCTTTCTGGGCAGTTAACATGGAAACTGCTTAAAGTCCTTCAACACTTAGTAAGTACAGAGCCAAGGAGAGTCGAGCACCGTGGAGGGAGAAGTTCTCCTCACACTCCTCGACGGGTCAGCAGGACGCAGAGTGCTCCCGCAGAGCCAGGTGGGCTGGGCCACACCCTCGCACGAGGGGCCAATCAGAGAGATGGACGGGTTGTGGGTGGGAGGGGCAGATATTATTCGTTACCCTCCACACGGGGCTGGCAGCTGCTTGAAGCTGTTTGATAGGCAGAAGATGGGGAGAAGGAACCCTCGGAGGTCCAGAACTCATCCCAGCACGTCAGGCCATGCCAATCACGCCCATGTGAACTCTCTCTTCCCTACCCAGGAACTGGACCTGGACTGCAGCTGTTCCCTCTCATTTCTTCAGCTGCCCAGGAGAAGAACTGAAAAAACAGATGGAGATGTGGCAGAGAGACAAACAGAGAGAGAGAGAGAGAGAGAGAGAGATCAACAGAGGGGCAGAGGAACAGAGTGATCAACGAGAGACAGAGGAGCAGAGTGAGAGATCAACAAGTGACAGAGGAGCAGAGAGAGAGATCAACAGAGAGACAGAGGAGCAGAGAGAGAGATCAACAGAGAGACAGAGGAGCAGAGAGAGATTAACAGTGAGATAGAAACAGCAGGGAGAAAGTCAGGAGTAAGTTTCAGGATGCTCTGTTGTTTTGATCGACATGTTGAAAAAGCACATGTTGAGAATCACACAGCTGACCGGTGAAAAAATGCAATGCTAGAGATGTACTACACAGAGGGGGTGGTACTAGACAGAGGGAGTGGTACTACATAGAGGGGGGGGGAACTCGACAGAGGGGTGGTACTAGACAGAGGGGTGGTACTACAATAAGGGGGTGGTACTAGACAGAGGGGTGTTACTACAACGAGGGGGTAGTACTACAACGAGGGGGTGGTACTAGACAAAGGGGGTGATACTACACAGAGGGGGTGGAACTAGACAGAGGGTGGAGCCATGACCACAGAGGGTGGAGCCATCCACAGCTCACTGGAAACATCCAAGCTTCACTGGGCTGTTAGCATTAGTGCATTGCTGACCTGCTGCTCCGCCCTCCCACTGACCTGCTGCTCCGCCCTCCCACTGACCTGTTGCTCCGCCTTCTCTCTCTATCCTGATGCTCCGCCCTCCCACTGACCTGCTGCACTACCCTCCCACTGACCTGATGCTCCGCCCTCCCACTAACCTGATGCTCCGCCCTCCCACTGACCTGATGCTCCGCCCTCCCACTGACCTGATGCTCCGCCCCCCCACTGACCTGCTGACAGGTCAATTGTCTTTGGCTGAATCAAAGCAGTCTGATTGAACAGCACTTGGGAATGGGCCAAATACGGCTGTTAGAGCTGATCTAGGATCAGTGTCCGAGGGGGCGTTATTTTACTGAGACTTATTTTACAAAAACACCACCATGATGCACTGTAGTCACTGTAGTGTACTGGTTAATAGCACACCCAAATATACACATGCACACACACGTGCACACACATACATGCACACACATATGCACTCACAGACACATAGACAATTGCACATGAACACACACACACACACACACATTTCCATGTGTTAAAGTACCCTGCTTGGCCTGGTGCTTTTAGTCATTCAGTGGTGACATGGTTCATTTCATGTGTGAACATTTGCACAGCAATTTTCTATTTTTTTGTCAAAGGTGATAGGTGGGCATGTTGACAGCATGGGGCGAACGTCTGTCTGTAACTCTGCATGCAAATTCTAAAGCTCTTTTGCAGTCACATATAACCAAATAACACCAGGAAGGTAATGACATGTTTTTCTGCCCCTGCTACAAGCACCCTGTGGAACAGCAGTCTTTACATGTTTTTTCTCAGACAGCAACTGATGACAGACTATTCAGAATTCAACAGCAACACACAGGTTTCATTTTGTTGTTAAAACCAAGACCGACTTTTTACCTCTAAATTACTGCACGATGTTGAGAAACCTTCCAGAACCTTCTGCCAGGCTTGGACCACATCCTAGAGGAGAAAAACCTAGCAGCTTCTCCAGGTTTGACCGGGCGTCCACACAGACTGGGCCGGCCTCAGCATTCTTGGCCCGCACAGCTCGCCGCTTGGTATAGATGTCTGCATTAGAGGTGTCCAGAACCATCACCTCACTGTCTCTGGTCTGCACTGAACTGCCGTCCCAGACCAGTGGAGCCCAGCTGTTCCACCACCACATTCTCTTTAGATAAAGCCACTGCATCGGGAGCATAATGGCTAATACAATAGTAATTACAGGCAGAGAGAGAGAGAGGGTGGTGGAGAGAGAGAGAGAAAGAGAGAGAGAGTGTGGGTTTAAGTCAGATGGATGGTTTCAAACAAGAACTAGGTCATGCTAAATAAAACTGCAGGAGTGTACATCCACTGTAGTGAGTGTAAAGTTGATCCCTACCACCATTTCCAGGTGACTATGTGATATTGTTGTCTGGATGCATGATTCTGAACCCCCCCCCCCCCCCCCCCACACACACACACACACACACACACACCCACATCACATCACTAGCTTGATGTCTGTGTAACAACTGACAGGTGTAAAATCCAGTCACGAACTTGAAGACTTGCAGCTAGACTCAACAATACCATAAGAGACCAGCAAACTTCACTTTGACACTAAAATCACGGCCTTGGAATTGAACCCGAGACTTGCGATCTCCCACAAACCCGTTTTCAACATAAATTATTTCCAAGTGTTAAAATAACACAGAGTCACTTAACCGAGACCGACACTGCTTGCATATCACCAGGCAACCAGGGGAATTCTGCAGCCTATCACAGCCCCCGGTGCGCGTTCAGGGTACATTCACATCCTGCCAAAAGGAATCGCATGTCGATCACGGGTGGAACCTTTAGCCAAATGGAGAAAGATCAGAGCGGAATTTTATTGGCAGTGTTTCCGTGGGACAAAACGGAGGCGTGAAAAATCGTATTAGACACATGGGAGCAGCCAGATCTGGAGGACACACGTCCCCCATCTGGAGCTGCAGCCCTGCAGATACTGCGTCCACATCTACTGTCTCTCTCTATATATATGTATACATATAATAGCTTCCCAATCAAACCCTGGCCACCATAAAGAAGCACTGAACTCCTCCACTTGGAAACAGTAATCACAGGTGTATTTCTCACCATTGACATGTGAAATTATGACCAAATGCTTCCATAAAAACTCTAAAGTAAAAAAATGACTGCCATGTGCGAAGCGTGTGGGGTGAAGATCACCAAAGCAACAATGTGGGGTGAAGGTCAGCTAGCTAATAATGAAATATGGATTAACGGCTATTGTAACGGAAGTTGGTCTGATCTAATTTCGTATGAACTTTTCCTTTTATCAAAACAAAATATAAAAGTGTTCATGATGCCAGTTTAAATATGCTACATCAGCTGCTTTGATGGTTTTGACTTTTGAAATATCATTACATTTGATGGGAATTTGACAGGAAGTTCACCCGTGACTTCACTTCAGATTTATCTGTCAACTGTCATCTGTCTTAACACTAGGACTACCACCATTTTAATTCCAAACTTTTCTACCTGGCCTCCACCAGGGGGCAGTTCTGGGGACATTTGCATCCCATTAGGCCACCCTTTGTTATGCACATGCAGCCATTATAGGTAGACGGGGAGTGGGTGGAGGGGGGGGGGTGATGGTGTGAACCATCAGTTCATTGTTCTGCTGGATGTGTTCACTGACTCAGATAGAGAAGAAAAAACTCTGGCCTCCCCTTGGGGAGATTGTCTGTGTGGGTACATATATGAGTAAATTTATGTTGGGATGAAGGTGTGTGGGTGTATGTGTGTGGGTGTATGTGTGTGGGGGTGTATATGTGTTTGGATGAATATGGATGTCCAATGTAGCAGCAGTTGGTGAAGCATTGCAGTGGTCATTTGAGCTGTGTTTTTTCTGCCCTTCCCTTTTTATAATATAAATCATCTTTATTTCTATAGCACCTTTCATACATACATACAACTACTGAAAATAAATTGTCATTTGACTCAGAACTCAGCACTTGAGAGTCAGGACTGGAGACTGGTAGTTTAGTGCCTTATTTCCACCTATGATAACCTATAAATCCTGACATAATCCTGACAACAATTACATAATGAACCAACAATTACATAATGACCCAACACCTACATATCAACCCAACAATTATATAATGATGTAACACATACATAATGACCCAACAATGACATAATAAACCAAACATCTACATAATGACCCAACACCTACATATCAACCCAACAACTACATAATGATCTAAGACCTACATATCAACCCAACAATTACATAATGAACAAACACCTACATAATGACCCAACAATTACATAATAACCAAACACCTACATAGGGGTGTGCGAGCTGACAATATAAAATCGTGAATGGTGATGACGAGTTTAGGCTAAAGTACTTGAAAATGCTTGAAATTGTAACTACTTTGTTTCACAACAAATAGCTACCTGACTGAACAGTTCTTTCATGTTTTGTCCTGGAATTACAAGAGGCTCGTATTTGTTAACGTGAAGACGTTAAGATTGGGCGTTTTGAAAATAACCAACCATTAAATAATGTGATAAAAAAGCGAATTCTGTCGAATAATTTTGACTATATGTATAAATATTTAACTTCATTAAGTTTAACGTGCTGGGAAATTGTCACGGTGAGGCGGCCCCCTACCGGCCGCCTCCGTCCACAGCGGCTGTTGTTGTTGTTGTCTGGTGACGTCATGTGCGTCCCTCAGGTGGGCGGAGCCCGTGATCCGTCTCACCTGAAGGTCGTTTGTTTGCCTATATATGTCTTGTCTTTGTACCAGTTGACCGCTGGTCATTATTTCCTTAATCTGGAACCATGCACGGGTTTTTGGTTTGCACACTTTCTATTAAACCATCCTCTTTCCCTGAGACTTGGCGTGATCGCTTCCTTTTTAGTTGCTCACACCTGCCTGTCACAGAATAACCAGCCACCCTTCGGAAGCCGCCGAGTCTCTTTTTCTTTCTCCTTCGTTCGTGGTCATGTCTCGTGGTAAGTGTTTGTCTGCGTGGTGTTTTGTTTGAAGAGCTCCGCCGTGCTTTTGTGTTTTGTGTGTGTGTGTGTAGCACGGCGAGGACCAGGGCAGTCTGCCCTGAGACAGCTCTTCGTGTCCGTTGTATGTTGCGAGAGTTCCGCCGTGCGCTTGTGTGTGTGTGTGGCACGGCGAGGACCAGGGTGTCTGCCTGGTGGACTCTCGTGTGTGTTTTGTATGTGTGTACGGGTGACGGACGTGTGGACCAGTGTGCGTGCTCGTTATGTTCTATGTTGAATGTTTTATGTGTGACGCGGTTGCTGCTCGTCACTGTCGCCTCGCTCCCCGTGTGTCTTGTGTTTAATGTGGGGAGCGACTGCGGCTCTGAGCGGCGCGCGTCACTGTGTGTTTGTGTAAGCAGAGCGCGCATGTGATGGGTTCCGTCTGTCTGTTTGTACACCGTTTTTTGTTTGTCTAGTATTTGCGTGTGTGTTTTGTCCTAGCGTGTTGTCAACTGTTACATGTAATTCCACGCATGCTCCTCCCCTTAAATGTGTGTTTGGGGGGGGCTGTGGTCCCGTGCCACAGGGTATGGCACGGAGGGCGTCTGAGGCGCGTTTGTGTTTTATGTTGGTGTGTGTTTGTGTGTGTGTGTGTGTGTGTGTGTGTGTGTGTGTGTGTGTGTGTGTGTGTGTGTGTGTGTGTGTGTTTCTGTGCAGGTGCTTCCCCTTGGCGGTGTTGTGGTGTTCCTGGACCTTGTGGGGGTCTCCACCTGGCAGGAGCCCCCTTGTGTTGTGGGGTGACCGGAGCCTGGTCAGGAAGAGCCCCTCCCTAGAGGGATGGGGCCCCCGGATGTTTGGGGACCATGGGGCTCCGGTCTGAGAAGCTCCTGCTGGAGATGGAGATCCTCCCTCCTGCCCGGGGTGACCAGGAGGCCCTTGGGGCTGCTCCCTAGCCCGCGTCGGGGGTGCTCTGGGTCTCGGTCTCTGGTGCTCCCGGGTTGGGTGGAGGAGTCCACCGTGCGATGAGGGGCCCCGGCAGGGGTTGGCTCCCCAGGAGGCTGGGGTGACCCCTAGCCAAGGGCCGGGGTCAGCTCTGGGAGGAGGTAGGTCCAGGAGGAGAAGTAGCCACGCCTCGGGGAGGTAACCTGCACCCACACACACACTAAGGACGACAAAGGAGTCGTAGCTCCTCGTCCGCACACCCTTGGGGCTCTCTGGCTAAACGCCGGTTAGGGCGTGAGGGCCCTGTGACCGACCGGGCCGTTAACAACACAAAACCACGCCCCGGGGAGGTGAGCTGCCCAATGTTTTGTGTTTTATGTTCCAGCTCCTGGACGGCAGGAGGTGTGTTCCTGCCTGTCTCTGCCTTCCTGCCCCTTCATGTTTTGTGTGCAGCCGCTGTGTGCCACACACCCAGTGGAGGGGAGTGCGGCTTGGTGGGGGGGTCTGTCACGGTGAGGCGGTGAGGCCCCCCACACTTTCTATTAAACCATCCTCTTTCCCTGAGACTTGGCGTGATCGCTTCCTTTTTAGTTGCTCACACCTGCCCGTCACAGAAATACTGTATATATTGTATATTTAAATATTGTATATTTAGTGCAATAGAGCACTTTATCAGTGTCACTCATTAAAATCTGCTTGGAAAGAAAGCGTTGTAGCCCCCCAAGTTTTTTGGATGGAATATCGTGATAAAAAATCGAAATCATGATTTGATGCAAAAAAATCGTGCTAAATTTTTTTTCATAATGACCCAACAATGACATAATGATCTAACACCTACATAATGACCCAACAACTACATAATGACCCAATACCTACATATCAACCCAACAACTACATAACAATCTAACACCTACATATCAACTCAACAATTACACAATGACTCAACACCTACATAAACGACAACACCTAAACAAAAATGATTACCTTTATATTAACTGAACACCTATGTAGCCTATATAATGAATAATGTTGGGTCATTACGTTTACATAACAAACACACATCTTTTCTAATGTTCAGATGACAGATATCTGTTTTTTGGTGATGCTAAACATGAATTTGGAGAACACTTCATTCTGCTGAACTCTAGTGCAACTGTGGCACATGGATACATCTCTGCAGCCTGATGAAACTGGGCTCAAGCTGGGTCTGACTCTTGGTGTTAAAACACTCCCCAGTATGAGCTGCAGCCACCACAACAGCAGGGCGTTGTGTATCTCCTCCCAGGGTTGCTGTCCCCACCTGATCTGAGACCTGTCACTCAGCCCACATTAAGACAGAAGGGCCTCTCTTTGGCACTGTCGCATAAACCAGCCCTGGTAGTCAAGACTTGTGTCTGTGGTTCATGGTTATGGTACTAGTGTTTATATCCTCTCGGTCTTCTGAGTATAACCTCAAAGCTATGCAGGTTCTGGTAAAGGAAGTGGTGCATTTGAATGCACGTTTGAGTGTATTTGAGTGCACATTTGAGTGCGCTTTTAGACATACCAAGGTCTTCATCTGTGTCTGCCGTTTTCAAACGAACCATTCAAACCACTGAATGGGATCTTGTCAAGCCTTCAGTGATGAACAGAATCTACCGCTGGGACAGAATCTTCAGAGGGAGGTCTCCCTTCTCCTGCACAAAGTACCAAGGCCTGAGGGCGAGATGCTCTTTCATAACAACCCTGTAGCACACTGTATGACAGTGAAGAAGAAGAAATGTTCAGATAATCACATCAAATAGACAAAAAAAGAGCTCTCTTCTGCTCATCTCTTTCCCCGTCCTGGTTTATGACGTGTGTGTGTGTGTGTGTGTGTGTGTGTGTGTGTGTGTGTGTGTGTGTGTGTGTGTGTGTGTGTGTGTTTACTGGAATATCCCAGGGAACTGAAATTAATTCAAGTTTATTTTACTGCTTTTCTACACACCAACCATCTCATCCATTACATTACTATATTACTACATTTCATACACCTGTCTGTAATGTCTATCCTGAGCTTAATATATGAATTAAAATATATGAATATGATGAAGAAGGGTGATGTCACCATCATTCAAACCCCAGTGACAAATCTACACAACCTCTTTGTTACTATAACAACAAACCCATTGGCTAATAGAATATATTTAGGTGGAGTTCAATGTAGCAAGGCGCCATCTGAAGGGTTAGAGTTAGGTTAGGTTTAGGGTCAGTGTTAGGGTTAGGTTAGGGTCAGGGTTAGATGTAATAGTGACACTACATCAGATGTAGTGTAATATGTGACACTGCATCACCAATGAGCCACAGGTGAGTCAGAATAATATCCTGCAGTGGTGATTTAGTTATGTGGTGATCTGGGCATTCTGGGAACTGTAGTCGCCTGTAGTATGCTGTAGCTCCGAGAACCATACCACAAACGGTGTTTTAGAAACGTTCACACATTCCTGCACTTCCTGAGTGTTCTTCACTCCGTTCCTCCACAATTCTTCCTCTCGGGGTGCCATGTGCCATCTGTCTGCAACTCCTTCACCAGACCCAGCTTGGGATTGTTTGAACTAGCCGATGCTCTGGCATGGGAACACTCTCCCCCTGCTCCTCCAGCAGGGAGGTGAACCTGGTGACTTACACTCTTAAATGAAAGTGAGAGATGTGCCAGTCGTTCTCTGGTTGATTGTATTTTCCTCCTCTTTGATCTTTCTTCTGTCCCTGATCGGTTTTCTCGTACTTAGTCACTTTCACAGGAGCACAGACTGAGGCTCAATGCCCAAAGCTCAAAGAAAAAGAATAAGAATAAGAAAACTTAGATTACAGCACCGAGATTACAAAACCAATACAGCGTCAAGATAAATAAATAAATATTCATTCAACATTCATTTTCATATATGTATGAAATCATGTTCAAATCAAGCTTCACTTCCCTGATGAAGTCAGCCAATCACTGCCTTTAATAGGAGCATGTGAGTGTACACACTGAACTGTGGGTGGAGCTACACTATCCTCCCCCTCTCCTCTCTCCTCCCTCCTCCCCCTCTCCCATCTCCAACACTGTAGAGGCCAGAACAGGGCATGGTTAAACAGCCCTTGTCTGCATCCTCTGTGATTCAAGCTAAAATAGGCCTTTAGATTTATCCCTGGAAGTATAATATGAGATGTCAAAAGGTCAGAATCATGTGGTCTGTGGAACAGGACAAAATGTGAAGGACACAGCAAGAAGATGAAGGAAGAGAAGAGAAAAGAGCCAGACAGTCGGGCAATCAGACACAAGCACATCCACAAACGTGTCCGATCAAAGAAACATTTCAATGTCACTCCACGCAAGTGAAAAACAGGAGAGGAAACGTCTAGACCATGATGACCACGCATTTAGAAACAGGGAGATTCAGATACAAGAAATAGAGAGAGAGGGGTAGGGAGAAGAGGGAAAGAAAGAGAAAGAGAACAAGAGAGGAGTGAGAGAGGGAGGAAAGGAGAGTGAGATGGAAAGGGAGAGAGGGAGAGAGAGGAAAGGAGAAAGAGGGGGAGAGGGAGAAGGAAGGAGAAATAGGGAGAGAGAAAGAAGGGGAGAGGGAGAGAGAGAAGAAGGGGGAGAGAGGGAGAGAAAGAGAGAGAAGAAGGGGGAGAGAGGGAGAGAGAGAGAAAGGAAAAAAGGGAGGAGGTAGAAAACAAACAGAAGAAGAAAGAAGGTGCCAGTCAAGGGTGTGTATGAAGTGGTAATGGTTTGCTGATTGCTGTGCTGTAACCAGTCGTCACTGGGTAATTGCAGTTGAGGTATATAACAGTTCTGAAACGGAGGTGCACACACACACGCACACACACACCCACACACCACACACACACACACACACACTTGATTCCATCACTCAGCTCTGAAATGGCTGCCACATTACCCCGTGGTACAGAGAGGCCAGCAATCTTTAGCATTTCAGCTGCAGGGCCTCTTTCCTCCTGGACTGCCAAGAAAACCAGCTGTGAAAGCAAAATGGTCGCCCTGTTGCGTGATGCTTTTCTGAGGCGATATTTCCCCAAGACGTACACACGTACGGCGATACCGTAAATTATCGCCTCACTTTGCTTTCTGAGAAGTGGGCATTAAGTAGCTCACTGTCTGTTATGAAGACATAAACGCACCATGAAGATGGAGGGACAAATTAAACTGACAAAAATGGAAAAACATGCTGAGAGAATGTCTGAGATGGATAAATGTCTCTCTCTCTCTCTCTCTTTCTCTCTCTCTCTCTCTCTCTCTCTCTCTCTCACCTTCCTTCCTGATGTCTCCTCAGTCTCTGCAAACTGGCAGAGGGTTGCCAGGCGACAGGGTTGCCTGGGAGCAAAGCTCTGATGAACAGTCACAGCACTGCACCTAAGAGCCCTACCAGCATGCGGCTCTCACACTGCTCTCAGTTTCACCACAGCCCAGCTCAAAGCAGGCAACACCGCAACGGCGCTGAAACAAAATGGCACCCGTTAGGGCTCACGGTTGTTCTGTACCTGAGGACGGCAACTAAACAAGCCACTCAAATAAGAGCAAAGGAGAGAGACATGGAAGCAAGAGAGAGAGAGAGAGAGAGAGAGAGAAGGAAAAGAGGGCAAATTATTAAGAGCCCTCCATCTACTAATAAAACATGCAAACCACAAACAAAATACAGTACACACACATACACATGGAAACATACACACTCACATCCAGCAAACCAAATTCATCTCAAGAGTTTCTGCTGTTGGAATCAGTATAGGTGTGTAAGTGCATACGAACAGGCAAAACACAAGCACTTTTCAGACCAAGCGTGTCAACCTCCTGCCTTTATATTTCACTATATGAAAAATGCAAAGATATAAACAGCACATAAATAAAACTGTAGCAATAAACAACTGCAGTGTTCAACCCCCTCTCCCTGCATTTATACTGACTGACAACATATTCTGTTCAGTCTCCTGACAAATCTCATCCGTCAATACTAAATGGAAGCCCCCACCCCATATTAATATATATTTATAAACATCTTAATAAATATTTCATCTTATTTTCTGAGTCCTTACATTTGCAGAAGTGCCATTGTGAATGTGCCTTTCACATTGACACAGCCACATCATACATGCTGCACGTGAGACTACAAGACTAGTTTGATCGATGTGTTCCATTGACATTCATATTCATTCCATACATCAGTCACTGAGTCAAACACATAGACTGGTTGAACAGTTATGGTTAACAGGAATTTTTCTAACATATTCTCATTATCTCTCTCTCTCTCTCTCTCTCTCTCTCTCTCTCTCTCTCTCTCTCTCTCTCTCTCTCTAATCCCTCACCTCCCCCCCCACCCAAGGACCACAAACAGCACCTCTCAGCTGTGACGTATGCCTCACCATGGACAGCACCGTCAGCTGTGACTTCCACTTCAGCACTATCAGCTGTGACTTCTGTTTCAGCACCATGGACAGCGCCATCCGCTGTGACTTCTGCCTTGGGACCAGCACATTACCTTGACTGTGAAACCAGTGATTGTGACACCAAAATAAATATTCACTGCAATATGTCAATAAGACGTCGCCCTTATTCTCTCATTTACAGGAAGAGCTTCATTACACTTTCTTCTCAGCGCGGAGACGTTTCAAACCTAAAGAAATGACAGAGAAATCAAGAGACGTGGCGTGGTGTGCAGAGACCGCCCACAGACACATGCGACCGTAATCCGGCGCTACAGAGCTCGTGCCTGTCATGCTGACAAACCAGCGACGTGTGAAAATGCCAGTGTCAAAGTGATGTCCTCATCCTCAGCTCAGACAAACAGCAGGCTCCCTATCAGGACTGTCGACCCTCGGATTAAAACCATCCCTCGTTATTTAGAGACACAAGCCTCACGAACTACACAAAGCTGTTTTTGAGTGTCCATTCCATACTAATGCAGCGTCCAATCATGTGTAAAAGGATGTAATTAAAGTCATTTCATTACAAGATCACAGTCATAAACTTATTAATGTTGTGTTGGACATACATGCAAGGGGATGAAGACAAACCCCACAACTAAACTGACCCACTGGATCACGCCCATAATAATATGACCCACTGGAACACGCCCATAATAATATGACCCACTGGATCACGCCCATAATAATATGACCCACTGGAACACGCCCATAATAAAATGACCCACTGGAACACGCCTATAATAATATGACCCACTGGAACACGCCCATAATAATATGACCCACTGGAACACGCCCATAATAATATGACCCACTGGAACACGCCCATATTAAAATGACCCACTGGAACACGCCCATAATAATATGACCCACTGGAACACGCCCATAATAATATGACCCACTGGAACACGCCTATAATAATATGACCCACTGGAACACGCCCATAATAATATGACCCACTGGAACACGCCCATAATAATATGACCCACTGGATCACGCCCATAATAATATGACCCACTGGAACACGCCCATAATAATATGACCCACTGGAACACGCCTATAATAATATGACCCACTGGATCACGCCCATAATAATATGACCCACTGGAACACGCCCATAATAATATGACCCACTGGAACACGCCCATAATAATATGACCCACTGGATCACGCCCATAATAATATGACCCACTGGAACACGCCCATAATAAAATGACCCACTGGAACACGCCTATAATAATATGACCCACTGGAACACGCCCATAATAATATGACCCACTGGAACACGCCCATAATAATATGACCCACTGGAACACGCCCATAATAATATGACCCACTGGATCACGCCCATAATAATATGACCCACTGGAACACGCCCATAATAATATGACCCACTGGAACACGCCCATAATAAAATGACCCACTGGAACACGCCTATAATAATATGACCCACTGGAACACGCCTATAATAATATGACCCACTGGAACACGCCCATAATAATATGACCCACTGGAACACGCCCATATTAAAATGACCCACTGGAACACGCCCATAATAATATGACCCACTGGAACACGCCCATAATAATATGACCCACTGGAACACGCCTATAATAATATGACCCACTGGAACACGCCCATAATAATATGACCCACTGGAACACGCCCATAATAATATGACCCACTGGAACACGCCCATAATAATATGACCCACTGGAACACGCCCATAATAATATGACCCACTGGAACACGTCCATAATAAAATGACCCACTGGAACACGCCCATAATAATATGACCCACTGGAACACGCCTATAATAAAATGACCCACTGGAACAGGCCCATAATATGACCCACTGGAACAGGCCCATAATAAAATGACCCACTGGAACACGCCTATAATAATATGACCCACTGGAACACGCCCATAATAATATGACCCACTGGAACACGCCTATAATATGACCCACTGGAACACGCCTATAATAATATGACCCACTGGAACACGCCCATAATAAAATGACCCACTGGAACACGCCCATAATAAAATGACCCACTGGAACAGGCCCATAATATGACCCACTGGAACAGGCCCATAATAAAATGACCCACTGGAACAGGCCCATAATAAAATGACCCACTGGAACACGCCTATAATAATATGACCCACTGGAACACGCCCATAATAATATGACCCACTGGAACACGCCCATAATAAACTGACCCACTGGAACACGCCCATAATAAAATGGCCCACTGGAACACGCCTATAATAATATGACCCACTGGAACACGCCCATAATAATATGACCCACTGGAACACGCCTATAATAATATGACCCACTGGAACACGCCCATAATAATATGACCCACTGGAACACACCCATAATAATATGACCCACTGGAACACGCCCATAATAATATGACCCACTGGAACACGCCCATAATAAACTGACCCACTGGAACACGCCCATAATAAAATGACCCACTGGAACACGCCCATATTAAAATGACCCACTGGAACACGCCCATAATAATATGACCCACTGGAACACGCCCATAATAAAATGACCCACTGGAACACGCCCATAATAAAATGACCCACTGGAACACGCCTATAATAATATGACCCACTGGAACACGCCCATAATAATATGACCCACTGGAACACGCCCATAAAAATATGACCCACTGGAACACGCCCATAATAAAATGGCCCACTGGAACGCGCCCATAAAAATATGACCCACTGGAACACGCCCATAATAAAATGACCCACTGAAACACGCCCATAATAAAATGACCCACTGGAACAGGCCCATAATATGACCCACTGGAACACGCCCATAATAATATGACCCACTGGAACACGCCCATAATAAAATCACCCACTGAAACACGCCCATAATAAAATGACCCACTGGAACAGGCCCATAATATGACCCACTGGAACACGCCCATAATAATATGACCCACTGGAACACGCCCATAATAAAATGACCCACTGGAACACGCCCATAATAATATGACCCACTGGAACACGCCCATAATAAAATGACCCACTGGAACACGCTCATAATAAAATGACCCACTGGAACACGCCCATAATAATATGACCCACTGGAACACGTCCATAATAATATGACCCACTGGAACACGCCCATAATAAACTGACCCACTGGAACACGCCCATAATAAAATGACCCACTGGAACACGCCCATAATAAAATGACCCACTGGAACACGCCCATAATAAAATGACCCACTGGAACACGCTCATAATAAAATGACCCACTGGAACACGCCCATAATAATATGACCCACTGGAACACGTCCATAATAATATGACCCACTGGAACACGCCCATAATAAACTGACCCACTGGAACACGCCCATAATAAAATGACCCACTGGAACACGCCCATAATAAAATGACCCACTGGAACACGCCCATAATAATATGACCCACTGGAACACGTCCATAATAATATGACCCACTGGAACACGCCCATAATAAAATGACCCACTGGAACACGCCCATATTAAAATGACCCACTGGAACACGCCCATAATAATATGACCCACTGGAACACGCCCATAATAAAATGACCCACTGGAACACGCCCATAATAATATGACCCACTGGAACACGCCCATAATAATATGACCCACTGGAACACGCCCATAATAATATGACCCACTGGAACACGCCCATAATAATATGACCCACTGGAACACGTCCATAATAATATGACCCACTGGAACACGCCCATAATAAACTGACCCACTGGAACACGCCCATAATAAAATGACCCACTGGAACACGCCCATAATAAAATGACCCACTGGAACACGCCCATAATAATATGACCCACTGGAACACGTCCATAATAATATGACCCACTGGAACACGCCCATAATAAAATGACCCACTGGAACACGCCCATATTAAAATGACCCACTGGAACACGCCCATAATAATATGACCCACTGGAACACGCCCATAATAAAATGACCCACTGGAACACGCCCATAATAATATGACCCACTGGAACACGCCCATAATAATATGACCCACTGGAACACGCCCATAATAATATGACCCACTGGAACACGCCCATAATAATATGACCCACTGGAACACGCCCATAATAATATGACCCACTGGAACACGCCCATAATAATATGACCCACTGGAACACGTCCATAATAAAATGACCCACTGGAACACGCCCATAATAATATGACCCACTGGAACACGCCTATAATAAAATGACCCACTGGAACAGGCCCATAATATGACCCACTGGAACAGGCCCATAATAAAATGACCCACTGGAACACGCCTATAATAATATGACCCACTGGAACACGCCCATAATAATATGACCCACTGGAACACGCCCATAATAATATGACCCACTGGAACACGTCCATAATAATATGACCCACTGGAACACGCCCATAATAAACTGACCCACTGGAACACGCCCATAATAAAATGACCCACTGGAACACGCCCATAATAAAATGACCCACTGGAACACGCCCATAATAATATGACCCACTGGAACACGTCCATAATAATATGACCCACTGGAACACGTCCATAATAATATGACCCACTGGAACACGCCCATAATAAAATGACCCACTGGAACACGCCCATATTAAAATGACCCACTGGAACACGCCCATAATAATATGACCCACTGGAACACGCCCATAATAAAATGACCCACTGGAACACGCCCATAATAATATGACCCACTGGAACACGCCCATAATAATATGACCCACTGGAACACGCCCATAATAATATGACCCACTGGAACACGCCCATAATAATATGACCCACTGGAACACGCCCATAATAATATGACCCACTGGAACACGCCCATAATAATATGACCCACTGGAACACGTCCATAATAAAATGACCCACTGGAACACGCCCATAATAATATGACCCACTGGAACACGCCTATAATAAAATGACCCACTGGAACAGGCCCATAATATGACCCACTGGAACAGGCCCATAATAAAATGACCCACTGGAACACGCCTATAATAATATGACCCACTGGAACACGCCCATAATAATATGACCCACTGGAACACGCCTATAATATGACCCACTGGAACACGCCTATAATAATATGACCCACTGGAACACGCCCATAATAAAATGACCCACTGGAACACGCCCATAATAAAATGACCCACTGGAACACGCCCATAATAAAATGACCCACTGGAACACGCCTATAATAAAATGACCCACTGGAACACGCCTATAATAATATGACCCACTGGAACACGCCCATAATAAAATGACCCACTGGAACACGCCCATAATAATATGACCCACTGGAACACGCCCATAATAAAATGACCCACTGGAACACGCCTATAATAATATGACCCACTGGAACACGCCCATAATAATATGACCCACTGGAACACGCCCATAATAAACTGACCCACTGGAACACGCCCATAATAAAATGGCCCACTGGAACACGCCTATAATAATATGACCCACTGGAACACGCCCATAATAATATGACCCACTGGAACACGCCTATAATAATATGACCCACTGGAACACGCCCATAATAATATGACCCACTGGAACACGCCCATAATAATATGACCCACTGGAACACGCCCATAATAATATGACCCACTGGAACACGCCCATAATAAACTGACCCACTGGAACACGCCCATAATAAAATGACCCACTGGAACACGCCCATATTAAAATGACCCACTGGAACACGCCCATAATAATATGACCCACTGGAACACGCCCATAATAAAATGACCCACTGGAACACGCCCATAATAAAATGATCCACTGGAACACGCCCATAATAATATGACCCACTGGAACACGCCCATAATAATATGACCCACTGGAACACGCCCATAATAAAATGACCCACTGGAACACGCCCATAATAAAATGACCCACTGGAACACGCCTATAATAATATGACCCACTGGAACACGCCCATAATAATATGACCCACTGGAACATGCCCATAAAAATATGACCCACTGGAACACGCCCATAATAATATGACCCACTGGAACACGCCTATAATAATATGACCCACTGGAACACGCCTATAATAATATGACCCACTGGAACACGCCCATAATAATATGACCCACTGGAACACGCCCATAAAAATATGACCCACTGGAACACGCCCATAATAAAATGACCCACTGGAACACGCCCATAATAAAATGATCCACTGGAACACGCCCATAATAATATGACCCACTGGAACACGCCTATAATAATATGACCCACTGGAACACGCCCATAATAATATGACCCACTGGAACACGCCCATAAAAATATGACCCACTGGAACACGCCCATAATAAAATGACCCACTGGAACACGCCCATAATAAAATGATCCACTGGAACACGCCCATAATAATATGACCCACTGGAACACGCCCATAATAATATGACCCACTGGAACACGCCCATAATAATATGACCCACTGGAACACGCCCATAATAATATGACCCACTGGAACACGCCTATAATAAAATGACCCACTGGAACAGGCCCATAATATGACCCACTGGAACAGGCCCATAATAAAATGACCCACTGGAACACGCCTATAATAATATGACCCACTGGAACACGCCCATAATAATATGACCCACTGGAACACGCCCATAATAATATGACCCACTGGAACACGTCCATAATAATATGACCCACTGGAACACGCCCATAATAAACTGACCCACTGGAACACGCCCATAATAAAATGACCCACTGGAACACGCCCATAATAAAATGACCCACTGGAACACGCCCATAATAATATGACCCACTGGAACACGTCCATAATAATATGACCCACTGGAACACGCCCATAATAAAATGACCCACTGGAACACGCCCATATTAAAATGACCCACTGGAACACGCCCATAATAATATGACCCACTGGAACACGCCCATAATAAAATGATCCACTGGAACACGCCCATAATAATATGACCCACTGGAACACGCCCATAATAATATGACCCACTGGAACACGCCCATAATAATATGACCCACTGGAACACGCCCATAATAATATGACCCACTGGAACACGTCCATAATAAAATGACCCACTGGAACACGCCCATAATAATATGACCCACTGGAACACGCCTATAATAAAATGACCCACTGGAACAGGCCCATAATATGACCCACTGGAACAGGCCCATAATAAAATGACCCACTGGAACACGCCTATAATAATATGACCCACTGGAACACGCCCATAATAATATGACCCACTGGAACACGCCCATAATAATATGACCCACTGGAACACGTCCATAATAATATGACCCACTGGAACACGCCCATAATAAACTGACCCACTGGAACACGCCCATAATAAAATGACCCACTGGAACACGCCCATAATAAAATGACCCACTGGAACACGCCCATAATAATATGACCCACTGGAACACGTCCATAATAATATGACCCACTGGAACACGCCCATAATAAAATGACCCACTGGAACACGCCCATATTAAAATGACCCACTGGAACACGCCCATAATAATATGACCCACTGGAACACGCCCATAATAAAATGACCCACTGGAACACGCCCATAATAATATGACCCACTGGAACACGCCCATAATAATATGACCCACTGGAACACGCCCATAATAATATGACCCACTGGAACACGCCCATAATAATATGACCCACTGGAACACGCCCATAATAATATGACCCACTGGAACACGCCCATAATAATATGACCCACTGGAACACGCCCATAATAAACTGACCCACTGGAACACGCCCATAATAAAATGGCCCACTGGAACACGCCTATAATAATATGACCCACTGGAACACGCCCATAATAATATGACCCACTGGAACACGCCTATAATAATATGACCCACTGGAACACGCCCATAATAATATGACCCACTGGAACACGCCCATAATAAAATGACCCACTGGAACACGCCCATAATAAAATGACCCACTGGAACACGCCTATAATAATATGACCCACTGGAACACGCCCATAATAATATGACCCACTGGAACATGCCCATAAAAATATGACCCACTGGAACACGCCCATAATAATATGACCCACTGGAACACGCCTATAATAATATGACCCACTGGAACACGCCTATAATAATATGACCCACTGGAACACGCCCATAATAATATGACCCACTGGAACACGCCCATAAAAATATGACCCACTGGAACACGCCCATAATAAAATGACCCACTGGAACACGCCCATAATAAAATGATCCACTGGAACACGCCCATAATAATATGACCCACTGGAACACGCCCATAATAATATGACCCACTGGAACACGCCCATAATAAAATGACCCACTGGAACACGCCCATAATAAAATGACCCACTGGAACACGCCCATAATAATATGACCCACTGGAACACGCCCATAAAAATATGACCCACTGGAACACGCCCATAATAATATGACCCACTGGAACACGCCTATAATAATATGACCCACTGGAACACGCCTATAATAATATGACCCACTGGAACACGCCCATAATAATATGACCCACTGGAACACGCCCATAAAAATATGACCCACTGGAACACGCCCATAATAAAATGGCCCACTGGAACACGCCCATAAAAATATGACCCACTGGAACACGCCCATAATAAAATGGCCCACTGGAACGCGCCCATAAAAATATGACCCACTGGAACACGCCCATAATAAAATGACCCACTGAAACACGCCCATAATAAAATGACCCACTGGAACAGGCCCATAATATGACCCACTGGAACACGCCCATAATAATATGACCCACTGGAACACGCCCATAATAAAATCACCCACTGAAACACGCCCATAATAAAATGACCCACTGGAACAGGCCCATAATATGACCCACTGGAACACGCCCATAATAATATGACCCACTGGAACACGCCCATAATAAGATGACCCACTGGAACACGCCCATAATAATATGACCCACTGGAACACGCCCATAATAAAATGACCCACTGGAACACGCTCATAATAAAATGACCCACTGGAACACGCCCATAATAATATGACCCACTGGAACACGTCCATAATAATATGACCCACTGGAACACGTCCATAATAATATGACCCACTGGAACACGCCCATAATAAACTGACCCACTGGAACACGCCCATAATAAAATGACCCACTGGAACACGCCCATAATAAAATGACCCACTGGAACACGCCCATAATAATATGACCCACTGGAACACGTCCATAATAATATGACCCACTGGAACACGCCCATAATAAAATGACCCACTGGAACACGCCCATATTAAAATGACCCACTGGAACACGCCCATAATAATATGACCCACTGGAACACGCCCATAATAAAATGACCCACTGGAACACGCCCATAATAAAATGACCCACTGGAACACGCCCATAATAAAATGGCCCACTGGAACACGCCCATAATAATATGACCCACTGGATCACGCCCATAATAAAATGGCCCACTGGAACACGCCCATAATAATATGACCCACTGGAACACGCCCATAATAATATGACCCACTGGATCACGCCCATAATAAAATGACCCACTGCAACACGCCCATAATAATATGACCCACTGGAACACGCCCATAATAATATGACCCACTGGAACACGCCCATAATAAACTGACCCACTGGAACACGCCCATAATAAAATGACCCACTGGAACACGCCCATATTAAAATGACCCACTGGAACACGCCCATAATAATATGACCCACTGGAACACGCCCATAATAAAATGACCCACTGGAACACGCCCATAATAAAATGGCCCACTGGAACACGCCTATAATAATATGACCCACTGGAACACGCCCATAATAATATGACCCACTGGAACACGCCCATAATAAACTGACCCACTGGAACACGCCCATAATAAAATGGCCCACTGGAACACGCCTATAATAATATGACCCACTGGAACACGCCCATAATAATATGACCCACTGGAACACGCCTATAATAATATGACCCACTGGAACACGCCCATAATAATATGACCCACTGGAACACGCCCATAATAATATGACCCACTGGAACACGCCCATAATAATATGACCCACTGGAACACGCCCATAATAAACTGACCCACTGGAACACGCCCATAATAAAATGACCCACTGGAACACGCCCATATTAAAATGACCCACTGGAACACGCCCATAATAATATGACCCACTGGAACACGCCCATAATAAAATGACCCACTGGAACACGCCCATAATAAAATGATCCACTGGAACACGCCCATAATAATATGACCCACTGGAACACGCCCATAATAATATGACCCACTGGAACACGCCCATAATAAAATGACCCACTGGAACACGCCCATAATAAAATGACCCACTGGAACACGCCCATAATAAAATGACCCACTGGAACACGCCTATAATAATATGACCCACTGGAACACGCCCATAATAATATGACCCACTGGAACACGCCCATAAAAATATGACCCACTGGAACACGCCCATAATAATATGACCCACTGGAACACGCCTATAATAATATGACCCACTGGAACACGCCTATAATAATATGACCCACTGGAACACGCCCATAAAAATATGACCCACTGGAACACGCCCATAATAATATGACCCACTGGAACACGCCTATAATAATATGACCCACTGGAACACGCCTATAATAATATGACCCACTGGAACACGCCCATAATAATATGACCCACTGGAACACGCCCATAAAAATATGACCCACTGGAACATGCCCATAATAAAATGGCCCACTGGAACACGCCCATAAAAATATGACCCACTGGAACACGCCCATAATAAAATGGCCCACTGGAACACGCCCATAAAAATATGACCCACTGGAACACGCCCATAATAATATGACCCACTGGAACACGCCCATAATAAAATGACCCACTGGAACACGCCCATAATAAAATGACCCACTGGAACACGCCCATAATAAAATGACCCACTGGAACACGCCTATAATAATATGACCCACTGGAACACGCCCATAATAATATGACCCACTGGAACACGCCCATAAAAATATGACCCACTGGAACACGCCCATAATAATATGACCCACTGGAACACGCCTATAATAATATGACCCACTGGAACACGCCTATAATAATATGACCCACTGGAACACGCCCATAATAATATGACCCACTGGAACACGCCCATAAAAATATGACCCACTGGAACATGCCCATAATAAAATGGCCCACTGGAACACGCCCATAAAAATATGACCCACTGGAACACGCCCATAATAAAATGGCCCACTGGATCACGCCCATAATAAAATGACCCACTGCAACACGCCCATAATAATATGACCCACTGGAACACGCCCATAATAATATGACCCACTGGAACACGCCCATAATAAACTGACCCACTGGAACACGCCCATAATAAAATGACCCACTGGAACACGCCCATATTAAAATGACCCACTGGAACACGCCCATAATAATATGACCCACTGGAACACGCCCATAATAAAATGACCCACTGGAACACGCCCATAATAAAATGGCCCACTGGAACACGCCTATAATAATATGACCCACTGGAACACGCCCATAATAATATGACCCACTGGAACACGCCCATAATAAACTGACCCACTGGAACACGCCCATAATAAAATGGCCCACTGGAACACGCCTATAATAATATGACCCACTGGAACACGCCCATAATAATATGACCCACTGGAACACGCCTATAATAATATGACCCACTGGAACACGCCCATAATAATATGACCCACTGGAACACGCCCATAATAATATGACCCACTGGAACACGCCCATAATAATATGACCCACTGGAACACGCCCATAATAAACTGACCCACTGGAACACGCCCATAATAAAATGACCCACTGGAACACGCCCATATTAAAATGACCCACTGGAACACGCCCATAATAATATGACCCACTGGAACACGCCCATAATAAAATGACCCACTGGAACACGCCCATAATAAAATGATCCACTGGAACACGCCCATAATAATATGACCCACTGGAACACGCCCATAATAATATGACCCACTGGAACACGCCCATAATAAAATGACCCACTGGAACACGCCCATAATAAAATGACCCACTGGAACACGCCCATAATAAAATGACCCACTGGAACACGCCTATAATAATATGACCCACTGGAACACGCCCATAATAATATGACCCACTGGAACACGCCCATAAAAATATGACCCACTGGAACACGCCCATAATAATATGACCCACTGGAACACGCCTATAATAATATGACCCACTGGAACACGCCTATAATAATATGACCCACTGGAACACGCCCATAAAAATATGACCCACTGGAACACGCCCATAATAATATGACCCACTGGAACACGCCTATAATAATATGACCCACTGGAACACGCCTATAATAATATGACCCACTGGAACACGCCCATAATAATATGACCCACTGGAACACGCCCATAAAAATATGACCCACTGGAACATGCCCATAATAAAATGGCCCACTGGAACACGCCCATAAAAATATGACCCACTGGAACACGCCCATAATAAAATGGCCCACTGGAACACGCCCATAAAAATATGACCCACTGGAACACGCCCATAATAATATGACCCACTGGAACACGCCCATAATAAAATGACCCACTGGAACACGCCCATAATAAAATGACCCACTGGAACACGCCCATAATAAAATGACCCACTGGAACACGCCTATAATAATATGACCCACTGGAACACGCCCATAATAATATGACCCACTGGAACACGCCCATAAAAATATGACCCACTGGAACACGCCCATAATAATATGACCCACTGGAACACGCCTATAATAATATGACCCACTGGAACACGCCTATAATAATATGACCCACTGGAACACGCCCATAATAATATGACCCACTGGAACACGCCCATAAAAATATGACCCACTGGAACATGCCCATAATAAAATGGCCCACTGGAACACGCCCATAAAAATATGACCCACTGGAACACGCCCATAATAAAATGGCCCACTGGAACACGCCCATAAAAATATGACCCACTGGAACACGCCCATAATAAAATGACCCACTGAAACACGCCCATAATAAAATGACCCACTGGAACAGGCCCATAATATGACCCACTGGAACACGCCCATAATAATATGACCCACTGGAACACGCCCATAATAAAATCACCCACTGAAACACGCCCATAATAAAATGACCCACTGGAACAGGCCCATAATATGACCCACTGGAACACGCCCATAATAATATGACCCACTGGAACACGCCCATAATAAAATGACCCACTGGAACACGCCCATAATAAAATGACCCACTGGAACACGCCCATAATAATATGACCCACTGGAACACGCCCATAATAAAATGACCCACTGGAACACGCTCATAATAAAATGACCCACTGGAACACGCCCATAATAATATGACCCACTGGAACACGTCCATAATAATATGACCCACTGGAACACGTCCATAATAATATGACCCACTGGAACACGTCCATAATAATATGACCCACTGGAACACGCCCATAATAAAATGACCCACTGGAACACGCCCATATTAAAATGACCCACTGGAACACGCCCATAATAATATGACCCACTGGAACACGCCCATAATAAAATGACCCACTGGAACACGCCCATAATAAAATGACCCACTGGAACACGCCCATAATAAAATGGCCCACTGGAACACGCCCATAATAATATGACCCACTGGATCACGCCCATAATAAAATGGCCCACTGGAACACGCCCATAATAATATGACCCACTGGAACACGCCCATAATAATATGACCCACTGGATCACGCCCATAATAAAATGACCCACTGCAACACGCCCATAATAATATGACCCACTGGAACACGCCCATAATAATATGACCCACTGGAACACGCCCATAATAAACTGACCCACTGGAACACGCCCATAATAAAATGACCCACTGGAACACGCCCATATTAAAATGACCCACTGGAACACGCCCATAATAATATGACCCACTGGAACACGCCCATAATAAAATGACCCACTGGAACACGCCCATAATAAAATGATCCACTGGAACACGCCCATAATAAAATGACCCACTGGAACACGCCCATAATAAAATGGCCCACTGGAACACGCCCATAATAATATGACCCACTGGAACACGCCCATAATAATATGACCCACTGGATCACGCCCATAATAAAATGACCCACTGCAACACGCCCATATCAATATGACCCACTGGAATACGCCCACCTAACAAATTTAATTAATTACAGAAAATTTGCCTAAATCCAGCATTGGTCATGTTACTTCGCCTTTATGATTAGTTTCTATAAACAACAGAGTATTGCTGCAGAAGCTTTGTTTATGTGTTCTCACCAAGGCATCACAACACCTTCACTTAATTAGGGTTGTCTCTTGGCAAGTAAAAACACTGCCCCCATGTGGTTAACTGCTATCACAGTTTAAACGCATGCTATGGGAATACAAGATTTAAGGAAAATATGACACACACACACACACACACACACACACACACACACACACACATATATATATATATATATATATATATATATATGATATCTGTATATATGTATATATCTAATTCAGTAAATATGTAAATCATTGCTTTAGGGCTGTTACACTGTACGATGTTTCTAAGAGTATTCAAACAAGACAAAATCTCTTATTATCTGAGCTTTGGATTCACCCCCATTTCTACGTTTGACCCAGATCTGAGTTCCCTGTATGAAATGCTTTGGGAGCTACTGTGTATTCTTTGCTGTATGTTTTGTAGGAGATGTGATCCCCAGCTAGAATAATGTAGACACAAGCCCTGCTTTCCCCACACAGCTGTCTGACATCCTCCAGCGTCTCCCCCTCTAACCCTAACCCCTAACCCCTTACCCGAACCCCTTACCCTAACCCCTTACCCCTAACAACTAACCTCTTACCCCTTACCCTAACCCCTTACCCTAACCCCTAACAACCAACCCCTTACCCTAACCCCTAACCCCTTATCCTAACCCCTAACAACTAACCTCTTACCCCTTACCCTAACCCCAAACAGCTAATCTCTTACCCCTAACCCCATATCCTAACCCCTAACAACTAACCTCTTACCCTAACCCCTTACCCCTAACAACTAATCTCTTACCCCTAAACCCTAACAACTAACCCCTAACCCCTAACAACTAACCTCTTACCCCTAACCCTAACCCCTAACAACAAACCTCTTACCCCTAACCTCTAACAACTAACCCCTTACCCCTAACCCTGACCCCTTACCCTAACCCCTAACCTCTTACCCTTTGGAATAAGGAGTTAGTTGTTTGGGGTAAGGGGTTAGTTGTTAGGGGTAAGGGATAAGGTGTTAGGGTTAAGGGTAAGGGGTTAGTTGTTAGGGGTAAGGTGTAAGAGGTTAGTTGTTAGGGTTAGGGGTAAGGGGTAAGGAGCTAACCCTTTACCCCTAACCCTTAACTCCTTACCAGTAGGAGACCAGTGGAGACTGGGTGGAGAGCAGTGGGAGAGTGAGTGGGGACCAGCAGGAGACACATTCACACACACACACACACACACACACACACACACACACACACACACACACACACACACACTCACATGAATATCTGCCACAGTATCACTCACACACTGACACACACAGACACGCACACGCACACACGCCCACCACAATATCACACACACTCACACACAAACACACACTCACAAGCTCATTCGTTCTTTCTCTTCTGTTCTCTTCCATGTACGCTGACAGGTGTTAGAGGAGTAAAGTCATCATAATGATATTATTTACTGTCTTAGCACTAAAAGTGTTTACTCCTCTTCTCCGTGAGCCCTGAATGAGCTGAAGGAGTTCTGATTTACTGCAGCCCTGCACATGCTGAGCCAATTTAGAGCTTCCGTCAAGAGGCCATCAATGAACCACTCACAGTCCAACCGCTCACAGTGGAGCCGCCCACAGACCAGCTGCCCCCAGTGGAACCGCCCACAGTGGAGCCGCCCACAGGAGATCTGCCCACAGTTGAACCGCCCAGAGGGGATCCGCCCACAGTGGAACCGCCCACATGGTACCACATTCTACTCCTGGGTGGTGAGGCAGCTATGCATTTAGCCCACAGATTGTACAGTGAAAACTTAAGATTGACATTTGATTGCATGTAGGTGTGTTTTGCATCTGTGTGTGTGTGTGTGTGTGTGTGTGTGTGTGTGTGTGTGTGTGTGTGTGTGTGTGTGTGTGTGTGTGAGATCCCAAACAGATCCCCATAGGTCCAGCATGCTGACCTGGCCTTTGTCTTTTGTGGAGAACAGTGAGCTAATTCAGGTTGTGGTTGTGTGTTAGAATAAGAGGCTATGGAAGAGCGTGCATGCGTGTGTGTTTGAGAGAGAGAGAGAGAGAGAGAGAGAGAGAGAGAGCGCTGGGTGGAGTCTGGGGGATATGTAATTACTCTCAGATTAAGCAGAGAGGCGGTCGACACAGCTCTGACTTTGATGGGATTAAACACTCAATTACCCAGCAAATCTGCCTCTACCATTTTACATACACACACACACACACACACACACACACACACACACACACACACACACACACACTCCTATCTACTATTTCCCCATCTAAACTTCACAACATGACTCCATTTGAAATGAAGAACGAAAACACACACACACACACACACACACCAACAGTTCTTCTATCACTTTATCTCAACTTGTCTTTTCTGCTTTTAAACCTGAGATAGGCATCAGGCCACTGCACACCTGTCTAACCACTCCACTCTCCTCTCTGCCAGGGGCGCACCTGCACACCACTGTGTCCTCCTCACCTCCACCTGCACACCACTGTGTCCTCCTCACCTTCACCTGCACACCACTGTGTCCTCCTCACCTCCACCTGCACACCACTGTGTCCTCCTCACCTCCACCAACACACCACTGTGTCCTCCTCACCTCCACCTGCACACCACTGTGTCCTCCTCACCTCCACCTGCACACCACTGTGTCCTCCTCACCTCCACCTACACACCACTGTGTCCTCCTCACCTCCACCTACACACCACTGTGTCCTCCTCACCTCCACCTGCACACCACTGTGTCCTCCTCACCTCCACCTACACACCACTGTGTCCTCCTCACCTCCACCTCCACACCACTGTGTCCTCCTCACCTCCACCTACACACCACGTGTCCTCCTCACCTCCACCTACACACCACTGTGTCCTCCTCACCTCCACCTGCACACCACTGTGTCCTCCTCACCTCCACCTGCACACCACTGTGTCCTCCTCACCTCCACCTACACACCACTGTGTCCTCCTCACCTCCACCTACACACCACTGTGTCCTCCTCACCTCCACCTGCACACCACTGTGTCCTCCTCACCTACACACCACTGTGTCCTCCTCACCTCCACCTGCACACCACTGTGTCCTCTCCTCACCTCCACCGACACACCACTGTGTCCTCCTCACCTCCACCTACACACCACTGTGTCCTCCTCACCTCCACCTACACACCACTGTGTCCTCCTCACCTCCACCTACACACCACTGTGTCCTCCTCACCTCCACCTGCACACCACTGTGTCCTCCTCACCTCCACCTACACACCACTGTGTCCTCCTCACCTCCACCTGCACACCACTGTGTCCTCCTCACCTCCACCTACACACCACTGTGTCCTCCTCACCTCCACCTACACACCACTGTGTCCTCCTCACCTCCACCTGCACACCACTGTGTCCTCCTCACCTACACACCACTGTGTCCTCCTCACCTCCACCTACACACCACTGTGTCCTCCTCACCTCCACCTACACACCACTGTGTCCTCCTCACCTCCACCTGCACACCACTGTGTCCTCCTCACCTACACACCACTGTGTCCTCCTCACCTCCACCTACACACCACTGTGTCCTCCTCACCTCCACCTACACACCACTGTGTCCTCCTCACCTCCACCTCCACACCACTGTGTCCTCCTCACCTCCACCTACACACCACGTGTCCTCCTCACCTCCACCTACACACCACTGTGTCCTCCTCACCTCCACCTGCACACCACTGTGTCCTCCTCACCTCCACCTACACACCACTGTGTCCTCCTCACCTCCACCTGCACACCACTGTGTCCTCCTCACCTCCACCTACACACCACTGTGTCCTCCTCACCTCCACCTACACACCACTGTGTCCTCCTCACCTCCACCTGCACACCACTGTGTCCTCCTCACCTACACACCACTGTGTCCTCCTCACCTCCACCTGCACACCACTGTGTCCTCTCCTCACCTCCACCGACACACCACTGTGTCCTCCTCACCTCCACCTGCACACCACTGTGTCCTCCTCACCTCCACCTACACACCACTGTGTCCTCCTCACCTCCACCTACACACCACTGTGTCCTCCTCACCTCCACCGACACACCACTGTGTCCTCCTCACCTACACACCACTGTGTCCTCCTCACCTCCACCTGCACACCACTGTGTCCTCTCCTCACCTCCACCTGCACACCACTGTGTCCTCCTCACCTCCACCTACACACCACTGTGTCCTCCTCACCTCCACCTGCACACCACTGTGTCCTCTCCTCACCTCCACCTGCACACCACTGTGTCCTCACCTGCACACCACTGTGTCCTCCTCACCTCCACCTGCACACCACTGTGTCCTCCTCACCTGCACACCACTGTGTCCTCTCCTCACCTCCACCTACACACCACTGTGTCCTCCTCACCTACACACCACTGTGTCCTCCTCACCTCCACCTGCACACCACTGTGTCCTCTCCTCACCTCCACCTACACACCACTGTGTCCTCCTCACCTACACACCACTGTGTCCTCCTCACCTCCACCTACACACCACTGTGTCCTCCTCACCTCCACCTCCACCTACACACCACTGTGTCCTCCTCACCTCCACCTCCACCTGCACACCACTGTGTCCTCCTCACCTACACACCACTGTGTCCTCCTCACCTCCACCTACACACCACTGTGTCCTCCTCACCTCCACCTGCACACCACTGTGTCCTCCTCACCTCCACCTACACACCACTGTGTCCTCCTCACCTCCACCTGCACACCACTGTGTCCTCCTCACCTCCACCTACACACCACTGTGTCCTCCTCACCTCCACCTACACACCACTGTGTCCTCCTCACCTACACACCACTGTGTCCTCCTCAGCTCCACCTGCACACCACTGTGTCCTCACCTCCACCTACACACCACTGTGTCCTCCTCACCTCCACCTACACCTACACACCACTGTGTCCTCCTCACCTCCACCTGCACACCACTGTGTCCTCCTCACCTCCACCTACACACCACCGTGTCCTCCTCACCTCCACCTACACACCACTGTGTCCTCCTCACCTCCACTTGCACACCACTGTGTCCTCCTCACCTCCACCTGCACACCACTGTGTCCTCCTCACCTCCACCTACACACCACTGTGTCCTCTCCTCACCTCCACCTACACCTACACACCACTGTGTCCTCCTCACCTCCACCTACACACCACTGTGTCCTCCTCACCTCCACCTACACACCACTGTGTCCTCCTCACCTCCACACCACTGTGTCCTCCTCACCTCCACCTACACACCACTGTGTCCTCCTCACCTCCACCTGCACACCACTGTGTCCTCCTCACCTCTACCTGCACACCACTGTGTCCTCCTCACCTCCACACCACTGTGTCCTCCTCACCTCCACCTACACACCACTGTGTCCTCCTCACCTCCACCTGCACACCACTGTGTCCTCCTCACCTTCACCTACACACCACCGTGTCCTCCTCACCTACACACCACTGTGTCCTCCTCACCTCCACCTGCACACCACTGTGTCCTCCTCACCTTCACCTACACACCACCGTGTCCTCCTCACCTACACACCACTGTGTCCTCCTCACCTCCACCTACACACCACTGTGTCCTCCTCACCTCCACCTACACACCACTGTGTCCTCTCCTCACCTCCACCTACACACCACTGTGTCCTCCTCACCTCCACCTACACACCACTGTGTCCTCCTCACCTCCACCTGCACACCACTGTGTCCTCCTCACCTCCACCTGCACACCACTGTGTCCTCCTCACCTCCACACCACTGTGTCCTCCTCACCTCCACCTGCACACCACTGTGTCCTCCTCACCTCCACCTACACACCACCGTGTCCTCCTCACCTCCACCTACACACCACTGTGTCCTCTCCTCTCCTCCACCTACACACCACTGTGTCCTCCTCACAGAGCCGGAGTGGCTAATCGGGAGATTCGGGAGGATTCCCAATGGGCCGGCTCATGTCAGTCTCTAGTTTGGGCCGATTGGGAGGGGAAAATAATTTTGGGCCGGATTTGGGCATGAAACTCCCGGGCTGAAAAAGTGTCCCACTCCGGCCCTGCCTCCTCACCTCCACCTACACACCACTGTGTCCTCTCCTCTCCTCCACCTCACAGCCTGGAGGTCCCTCAGGCAACAGCTAGAAGATATTTAACCCCTAATTCAGTGTGTTCAAACAGCAGATGCTTTTGACAGCACTGTAGCATCGGAGGGGAAGATGGACAGAGCGTAAGAGATGCTGAGGAGAGAGAGAGAGAGAGAAAGAGAGAGAGAGGGAGACGGGAGTACAAGTGGGTGGTGGTGGAAACAAGGTGCTGTAGTCAAGGGAATGATGATTGACAGCTGGTCTGAAGGGCAGTTGTTCTGAAAAGGTCACGTGCCACGTGACCTTTGCTAGACCGTCATTACTGTGTGCGTCATGACTCTGCAAGTGTGTAACACACGTTAGCACACGTCTCTTATAGTCACGTGCCACGTCTTCAATGTTAATAAAGCCTAGTCATCCTTTTGCTTGTGAAAAAACTATAGTTTTAAAACAAATAAAACAGAAGTATGAATCAATTGTCTTCCTTGTTCTCAAATGTGGAAGTTCAGTTGATTTTCAGCAATTGCATGATGTTCAAATGAAAAATTTAAACATAATATAAATGCAAGAGGGAACACATAGTCCACTAGCCATAACCAGCCCCACAGTCCTGCTCTAAACAACATGTCAGTGTGTTAACAATCACAGTGGCATGTATGTATTTCACCTGCTATTTGGAAGCAGAGTGGATGTGGACGTGTCCGTTCTTTTACTCCTGTTCCCCGGTGTCAACCGGCGGTGCACGTTTGAATGGTGAGTCGTATAAGGACCAAATCTAACGATCTGTACGGTTACACCGCGCGAGTGCGATCGATCCCACTGACGTGGGTGCAAACAGTGCGCGTGAAAAGCGAGAGTTCACAAAGCAGGTGTAGATGGAGCGACAGACAGGAGCGTCCGTGGGGGGCGCGTTTATTCCACAACACCCGCAACGTGCCATTCTGGCCGTACCGATCGCCTTCGTAAAGTGTGAGCACATAAAAGGCTTCGGCCATAAACGACTGACGATTTAAATGTGCAGTTTGAGTTGACAGCAACCCCCCCCCCCCCTCCTTGAGTGGTACTGTTCCTGAAAAACGCTCAAATAATACCCTGCAATTAAGACACGGTAAAACTCCTGAAGTTAACCACTGCAAATGCTGTACAGATGGATACGACTAAAATACTTGGAATAAAAACTAGGAACGTAATTATACGGGCCCTCGTTACTGTAACCCACACTCTGCCCTAGAAAACTGAAGAGGAAAAGATATTCAACACGAGTGACTCATCTCAACTCACACATTCAGAATTTCGTACATTTACATCCCGTTCATATCGCATTTAACATTTACCCCGTGGATTAAATCGATTTCATTCTATAACTGTTCACAGATAAAATATCAGCATGTTGGACACACAAACCTATTATTACTGTTTACAGCACTTAATTGGAATTGCGCGTGACTGTCCTACGTGCACGTGTGCGCAAGTCCGCCATGTGGTTCCGTTGGACGGAACACCTCCGTTTAATAATACACGGTGCGTGTTTCAGAGGTTGAAACTTGGGCTTTGAAGTCGTGTCAGCTATCTGCTCCAGCGCATGCATTATTAATGAGTCTGATCATCCCACTGAAGCACGCGGGCAGCATCACCCTAATGTCCTAATGGCCTTACCGCGGGAGCGCGCAGCGCGGCCACATTAAGCTGCGCCGTAACCACTTACGTCCCATTAAGGGAGAAGGAGAAAGACACACAAAAGAGGGATACCAGAAGAAGAAGAAACGGAACCGAGACCGGAACCGAGACACAAATGTCAGGTAATTATCGTCAGCTGCTGATGTGACTGGGTCATTAAATCGACAAGGGAACCATAGCAACGTCCCCAGTCTCATGAAGAGAAGTACTAGATGAGATGTTTTTGAGCTGGGGGGTTTATTATTAATCCCTTTATGTTTAAGTGTCTTATGTTAGCTTTTATATATAGATATAATAAAATTCTCCTTATTGTTGTTGTTCGCGTGTCAGTCTCGTGTCAGGTGAGGCGCACGAGGACACGTTAGCCAGGAAGCGCAGCACGTGCCTCCCCACGGGCGGGGGTGACGGGGTTTGTAGTTTAATGACACTCTGGACATGTGTAGCCTAGGACTAAACTCAACGAGTCTGCACACTGGACACACAGGAACTACATCCATTACCCCACCGCACAGGAGGTCTGCACACTCTCGTCTCAGTATCCCTGAATATTACAGATCAATGTCAGACTGGCTTATCAGTGGGGGAGATGGACTAAAACCTCATACTGTCACAGTGGAAAACCCCTTTAGAATAATACTAAAAACCCTTAGATTCATAATAAAGTCCCTTTAGATTAATAATAAAATGCCTTTAGAATAATACTAAAACCCCATTAGATTAATACTACAATCTCTTTAGATTAATAATAAAAATGTCTTTAGAATAATACTAAAACCCCATTAGATTAATACTAAAATCCTTTAGATTAATACAAAATGTCTTTAGATTAATTCTAAAATCCCTTTAGATAAATACTAAAACCCCTCCGATTAATGCTAAAATCCCTTACATTAGGACAAATTAAGAAACCCGTTACGGCCAGACAATATCCCTGATGAGCCCACACTAGCACACATTGGGAGGATTTTGTGCTACGACCAGGCACAGCTAAACCAGCTTCTTGCCGCAAGATTAACCGCTTGGTGGCATTCACATGATCTGGGTGTGTGACCACTTACGTCAACATTATGTTCCAACACATTCGTATGCCCAGGGGTATCACTAACCAAGGAAGGGTGATATCACAGAATGAGATCTTTAGGAGAAGTCTTAGCTCAAGGTGGTAAATGAGCTAACGTGTAAATTCAGAGCTTTTGAGTTCAGTAGACGGTCACATGGAAGGCTGTACTGGTCTGTCTGAAGACCATCAGACTCTGGTGTGTACAGTCTGAAGACCATCGGACTCTGGTGTGTACAGTCTGAAGATTGTCAGACTCTGGTGTATACAGTCTGAAGACCGTCAGACTCTGGTGTGTACAGTCTGAAGACCGTCAGACTCTGGTGTATACAGTCTGAAGACCGTCAGACTCAGGTGTATACAGTCTGAAGACCGTCAGACTCTGGTATGTACAGTTTGAAGACAGTCACACTCTGGTGTGTACAGTCTGAAGACCGTCAGACTCTGGTGTATACAGTCTGAAGACTGCCAGACTCTGGTATGTACAGTCAGAAGATTGTCAGACTCTGGTGTGTACAGTTTGAAGACAGTCACACTCTGGTGTGTACAGTCTGAAGACCGTCAGACTCTGGTGTATACAGTCTGAAGACTGCCAGACTCTGGTATGTACAGTCAGAAGATTGTCAGACTCTGGTGTGTACAGTCTGAAGACCGTCAGACTCTGGTGTGTACAGTCTGAAGACCGTCAGACTCTGGTGTGTAAAGTATGAAGACAGTCAGACTCTGGTGTGTACAATCTGAAGATTGTCAGACTCTGGTGTGTACAGTCTAAAGACCGTCAGACTCTGGTGTGTACAGTCTGAAGACCGTCAGACTCTGGTATGTACAGTTTGAAGACAGTCACACTCTGGTGTGTACAGTCTGAAGACCGTCAGACTCTGGTGTATACAGTCTGAAGACTGCCAGACTCTGGTATGTACAGTCAGAAGATTGTCAGACTCTGGTGTGTACAGTCTGAAGACCGTCAGACTCTGGTGTGTACAGTATGAAGACCGTCAGACTCTGGTGTGTACAGTCTGAAGATTGTCAGACTCTGGTGTGTACAGTCTAAAGACCGTCAGACTCTGGTGTGTACAGTATGAAGACAGTCAGACTCTGGTGTATACAGTCTGAAGACCGTCAGACTCTGGTGTGTACAGTCTGAAGACCGTCAGACTCTGGTGTGTACAGTATGAAGACAGTCAGACTCTGGTGTGTACAGTCTGAAGACCGTCAGACTCTGGTATGTACAGTTTGAAGACAGTCACACTCTGGTGTGTACAGTCTGAAGACCGTCAGACTCTGGTGTATACAGTCTGAAGACTGCCGGACTCTGGTATGTACAGTCAGAAGATTGTCAGACTCTGGTGTGTACAGTCTGAAGACCGTCAGACTCTGGTGTGTAAAGTATGAAGACAGTCAGACTCTGGTGTGTACAGTCTGAAGATTGTCAGACTCTGGTGTGTACAGTCTAAAGACCATCAGACTCTGGTGTGTACAGTCTGAAGACCGTCAGACTCTGGTGTGTACAGTATGAAGACAGTCAGACTCTGGTGTGTACAGTCTGAAGCCTGTCTGTACCGGTGTGTACTAGGATTGTAAGGCAAACAAGCTGTATAGAGGCCACAGTTGAACTGAAACGGACTGGGGCTCAAACAAACATGACAAATACGGCTTTAATAAATTTACATAGCACAAGTGAGTCTTACATTTGCTATGTGTGGTGATATTAACACAAGTGGTGTCACTTATGTTTTCCTTCACTTCATAGGGGCTTGCAAGAAAGACCCCACTCCTGGCAGTCAACACACAACACACGCCAACATGCCAATCACGGGGTTGAAATGAACGAGCTGCCTTTTTGAATCAATCTCGTCTTCACTGATTTTTGCACTGGTAAAGCTCGTTTAGCCAATCAAAACTCACCATCATTGTTTTCTTAGTGGAGTGTGTTGCGTTCCTACCACAGAGTCCTTGTTCAACAGAAACGTCCCAGACAAATCTAACACAACACACACAACACACACCACATCACACATCACACACCACATCACACATCACACACACACACAACACACACCACATCACACACCACATCACACACATCACACACATTACACACAACATCACACACAACACACACCACACACCACATCACACACATCACACACAACATCAGACACAACACACACACAACACACACCACACATCACATCACACACAACATCACACACATCACACACAACACACACCACATCACACACAACACACATCACACACACAACACACACCACATCACATACAACACACACCACATCACACACATCACACAGACTACACACACCACATCACACACAACATCACACACAACACATCACACACATCACACACAGCATCACACTCAACAAACACCACATCACACACAACATCACACACACCACATCACACACCACATCACACACTTCATAGGGGCTTGCAAGAAAGACCCCACTACTGGCAGTCAACACACAACACACGCCAACACACAACACACGCCAACATGCCAATCACGGGGTTGAAATGAACGAGCTGCCTTTTTGAATCAATCTCGTCTTCACTGATTTTTGCACTGGTAAAGCTCGTTTAGCCAATCAAAACTCACCATCATCGTTTTCTTAGTGGAGTGTGTTGGGTTCCTACCACAGAGTCCTTGTTCAACAGAAACGTCCCAGACAAATCTAACACAACACACACAACACACACCACATCACACATCACACACCACATCACACATCACACACACACACAACACACACCACATCACACACCACATCACACACATCACACACATTACACACAACATCACACACAACACACACCACACACCACATCACACACATCACACACAACATCAGACACAACACACACACAACACACACCACACATCACATCACACACAACATCACACACATCACACACAACACACACCACATCACACACAACACACATCACACACACAACACACACCACATCACATACAACACACACCACATCACACACATCACACACACTACACACACCACATCACACACAACATCACACACAACACATCACACACAGCATCACACTCAACAAACACCACATCACACACAACATCACACACACCACATCACACACCACATCACACACTTCATAGGGGCTTGCAAGAAAGACCCCACTACTGGCAGTCAACACACAACACACGCGAACACACAACACACGCCAACATGCCAATCACAGGGTTGAAATTAACGAGCTGCCTTTTTGAATCAATCTCGTCTTCACTGATTTTTGCACTGGTAAAGCTCGTTTAGCCAATCAAAACTCACCATCATCGTTTTCTTGGTGGGGTGTGTTGGGTTCCTACCACAGAGTCCTTGTTCAACAGAAACGTCCCAGACAAATCTAACACAACACACACAACACACAAGATCACACACATCACACACCACATCACACATCACACACACACACAACACACACCACATCACACACATCACACACACAACACACACCACATCACACACACAACACACACCACATCACACCCATCACACACATTACACACATCACACACAACACACACCACATCACACACACAACACACACCACATCACACACATCACACACAACATCACACACAACACACACCACATCACACGCATCACACACATCACACATCACATCACATCACACACAACATCAAACACCACATCACACACCACATCACTCACAGTCCATACTCAACATAGTCCATACTTAACACTGTCCATACTCAACACAGTCCATACTCAACATAGTCCATACTCAACATAGTCCATACTCAACACAGTCCATACTCATCATAGTCCATACTCAACATAGTCCATACTTAACACTGTCCATACTCAACACAGTCCATACTCAACATAGTCCATACTCAACACAGTCCATACTCATCATAGTCCATACTCATCATAGTCCATACTCAACATACTCCATACTCAACACAGTCAATACTCATCATAGTCCATACTCAACACAGTCCATACTCAACACAGTCCATACTCATCATAGTCCATACTCAACACTCCTCGCTCAGAGCCGAACACTCCTCCTGGGCATTCCCGATCAATTCGCTCTGCAATAGGACCAGAACTCCTTCGGCCACTTTAACGTGGTATCGATGTACTCAAAGAGAGAGAGAGAGAGAGAGAGAGAGAGAGAGGGGGGGGCAGTCAAGCATCTAAATGAGCAAATATCTAATTGCCATAAGACATAGCTGATTGGATGAGCTCATTAATGAAGGCCTCATTAACGAGAGTGGGTGGTGCTTCAAGTTAATGCCATGTCCCCCATGGGTGATAGTGGCATCACAAGTCTGGCCGAAAATGGAGCGTGATGCAGTGATGAGAGATAAGAGAGGAGATGAGGGGTTTGACAGTGGTGGGAGGAGGGGCGAGTCCCAGGCACAGCAGGCTCTTACGTACACGTCTCCTACTCCTGCCCAGCACATCTGGAGGAGATCGCTTGCTTTCTCTTTGTCTATTTTGTACATCACAAACTGTCTTATTTGGACAGATCTCACAGTTCTTTATGGAGCATGAAAAGTTCACATCTTGTCACACTGTCTGCACACACACACACACAGGCAGAAGTTTTTTTTCCCCATGTCAGTAAAAGGAGTCTTATGATGCCTGTTTGTTGCTAGCTGGTCTAATGGTGTATAAATCCAAAGGTCAGTCACTGTGTGCCAACGATTGCTCACAGGAGTGGAGCGAATGGGTTGAAGGGGAGAATGGTTCGCCAACCACGACGCAGTGCATTATGGGGCGGGAGGGTCCTATAGGCAAGAGACCAGGAACACAGTGTCCTTTACGGAGGTGGGGGGACACACTTAGTGACACCTGTCATGCCAGGAAGGGTGTGGGACTGACACAGAGACGGTAGGAAGGAAAACAGAACAAGGTGAGTGGGTGTGTACTAGGTGTGGGTGGGTGTGTACTAGGCCTGGGTTGGTGTGTACTAGGCCTGGGACATGAGACAGCATCTGTTTGGAGGACAGATCTAGACTCAGGACATGGGGCAGCATCTTATTGGAGTACAGTTCTAGACTCAGGACATGAGACAGCATCTGTTTGAAGGACAGATCTAGACTCAGGACATGAGACAGCATCTGTTTGAAGGACAGATCTAGACTCAGGACATGAGACAGCATCTGTTTGAAGGGCAGATCTTGGCTTGTCACATGCAGAACTAAACTGTACTTAGTGTATTGCTTTTTATTAAAGGTAACAGTAAAACATTCCTTGCATGATATAAAAATGCTTTAGAATACAGCCAGATTATGCATTTGCACAAATTGAAAGAATGGTCAAATTAATATCCTAATCTGTGAATGAGTTAGTCACCGTGCAGACATTATTCACAGTTGCTGAAATTACACACGCTAAGAGTTTCGAAATGTGCTAATTGCTTTCATGAGTCTGGCCCTGAGGGATGTGTTAAACTCTGGCGTGTGCACCCAACTGGGTGCTGGTGCATCACAGGCTGCAGGGCCAGTGAGGCTTTTCACAGATGTGTGTTTATTTGCCCCCTCTCCCTGACTCAGGTCATGAAGACCTGCTTTAACAGCACCATTGAGTCAGTGTTAGAGGAGGGAGAACGGTGAAGTCTAGGAAGTAGTGAGCTGTCAACACTGAGAATGGGAACTCCCTGTTATGTCATATAGAACTGCCTTACTCATGAGAGAGAGAGTGTGTGAGAGAGAGAGGGAGTGACAGAGAGAGAGAAAGAAACAGAGAGACAGACAAAGAGAGAGACAGAGAGCTTTTCAGACTCTTAGTTTTAGCATCCATGCTTGTTTGTTCCATAAATCCCTCCTGTTCCGCCCTTTACCCTGTTACGCCCTTTATCCTGTTATGCCCTTTACCCTGTTACGCCCTTTACCCAGTTACACCCTTTATCCTATTCCGCCCTTTATCCTGTTACGCCCTTTACCCTGTTACGCCCTTTATCATGTTACGCCCTTTACCCTGTTACACCCTTTACCCTGTTACACCCTTTTCCCTGTTACGCCCTTTACCCTGTTACACCCTTTATCCTGTTACGCCCTTTACCCTGTTACGCCCTTTATCCTGTTATGCCCTTTACCCTGTTACACCCTTTATCCGGTTACACCCTTTACCCTGTTACGCCCTTTACCCTGGCACACCCAGGTTCCTGTGCTGCCTGGTGAGTAGTGGGTTTACCTGCTCATCCTGAACACTTTCATCTGAGCTTCTGAAGCAGGTAAACTGAAAGAGTTGAATGGGCCATGACCATGGGTACTGCATTCTACACATGGAGCTGCATTCAACCTGATTAGTTTAGCTAATTCCTCTGCATCTGGGTCAGAGGTCATTGGTAGGCTCCTTGACCCTTTCACCTTGTAGTTTCTCTTGTACTTATTGACCTCTGTGATTATTAATTCATTACTTGAGACTACGTCTTGGTGGCCAGGAGTTTCTAAGAGTTATGAGGTCAATTACTGGCCGTGCGTATGTAGAATTTAGATACATTTAGTATGTAGTATGTAGATGCATGTAGTATGTAATATGGAGGTGCATGTAGTATGTAGTATGTAGATGCATGTAGTATGTAGTCTGTGTATGTAGATCTCGCTTGGTGGCCTCCCACTAAAACCTCCATGAAGTTCTCAAAAGCCATGTGAGTTTGTGTATGTGTGTGTGTGTGTGTTTGTGTGTGTGTTTTTGTGCATTTGTTTACTGGCAGAGTGTTTTGTTGATCTTATTTTTTGTTTACCAGCCCCCAGGTGGCGTCACATCCACTCTGACTCTCACCTGAATGCTAGCGCCACCTCTGGTAAGAGCTGGTATCACTGGTAGCTTCACCGCCTGTGCGAGGTTCCAGCAGGAGGACTTTGTGTTTTATTGATTTATAAATGCCACTCTGAATTAGGGATGAGAGTGGTTAAAATGGCAGGTAAGTAGCTGTCTGAGTGGCTGAAGATGTCATTAACTGTCCTGCTGGGTGGAGCTCCTGACGGGGGTCTCGGTGGTGATGGGGGTGTCCCTCCACCTGTAGTGCAACTGACTCTTTGAAAAGTGACATCAGCTAAAAGATGTAAGTCTTCATTACTGGCATTACTAATGAGGGCTTATGACTGCCTGCTGTTCCTTGCAGAAATCACAGAAATCCACACATAATCACTACTAATGATCTCGTACAAAATATGGTAATTAAAAGTTTGTGTTCAACTCTGTCCTTAGCAGGTCGACTATATTTAACTGTGATTTGTTTATAAAAGCCGGTTGGACCTGCTGCCTGGCAGGCATTACACTCTGGACACTCCCACAGACAGCAGCCACAGGGGCAGATAAACTGTGGCCCCTCAGGCGTATGGATGTTTGATGAGGGTTAAACTTTAAAATAAACACCGGGGTAAGGTTATTTAAGAGATCAGACTGAATTTCCTTTAAACCTGCCCTTAGAACATTTTGTTCATTTTGTAGCATTAAACCTTGCAGGCATTTGGCATCTGACCCTGGAGCAAACGGATCCACAGTCTACCGGCAGCGGCAATGATAGCTGCGTGGAGCGAGGCTGATCTGAAGTCAGTGTTTAAGCAGAGGCTTGTTAAAGGGGGTGTCACCCATGCTTTGCTGCCCCTGGGCAGGCAGAATTGAAATTCCGTCAGAGAAAAGGGAAGGAAAGAAATGAGAGAGAGAGTGGGGGAGAGAGAGAAAGAGAAAAAGAGAGAGAGAGAAAATGGGTAGAGAAAAATAGATCAATATTTAATTTTCTCTCCAGGTGATATGTTCAAGAGCTAATCAGCAGAGACTGGAAAGTTGACACCTGGAATGTCAATTAGACAGTGGAGTCTGCGCTCTCATCTCTTCATCTGTCTCTCTCTCCTCTCCTTCGTCCCCCTGCACACCGCTCTATCCATCCCCAAGGTCACCCATTCAATCCCAGAATTTCAAAGGTCAAACAAACACTGATTTTGTGTGTGTGCCAAAGACTCCACCCACACCCTCCCCACTGTGGATGTAGTGGTCTGTGATTGGTTCTGGGATCTCACCTGTGATTGGTGGAGGAGGTAAGACCCTGGCAGACAGCTCACTGACTCACTGAACCGAGAGGGCCACATTACCCTGTAAAACTGGACCAAGACACACACACACACACACCCTTTGACAGTGTTTAAAACCTGCCACCATGTTCACACCCCGAGCAGCACACAGTTATTAAGTACTCAAAATGTTGTGACTGGAACAAATGCATCACAATTAAATCCCACAGAGGAGACTCAAAATATCATATATACACACACACACACACACACACACACACACACACACACACACACATATATATATATATATATATATATATATACACACACACACAGTGGCACCAGGGATATGTCCAAAGCAGCCCCACCTTAGACAGGAATACATCTCTTTAACCAGGAGAGGTGTCTTTCAAAGATCTTAACTGGAGTAAACATAAATAAATAATAATAAAAAATTATAACAGATGCAGTTACAGTGGACCACAGGACTCTTTATAATTAGCTCCCCCCCCCCTCTCTCACTCCCCCCCCCCCCCTCCCTCTTTATGTGGGTAACACATTCAGTCTCTCACTGTGTTTGTGGTCAGGAGGAGTTCAGCCTAATTAATAATGACAGCAGATAGATATCCAGCCTGAGGTACAAAAGCCAAATTCACACACGCAGTCATGCACGTAGATGAGCACTACACACACACACACATACACACACACATACACACACAAACACATTTGAGACTGCAGTAACCTATGTTTAGTGATGTCATCTTCACAAGCGTCCTCCGGTTAGCTTGTTATTGCCACGGACGTTTGCTAATGATAACAAGCAGGAGAAGTGATGAAGATAATGAGGAAGATACGGAGGCCAGTTTGAGCGGAACACCTCATCTAACCCGACGCAGCTTGGGCGTTCTGGCCCGGTACACAGTGTTGGGCTGTCAGGGAGACAGAAAGAACCGGTGCTTTTATAATCCCAATAAAGCAAAGTGTGGTAGATGTGCAGTATGCACTGGTTGTCTAGAAGTTTATCACTAATGAGAGCTTCATTATTGGCTCAGAGGCCCGTCACTGACACCACACGCTGATTTCACCTGAGACGTTTGGGCCAATTAGTGAAACCAAGATGGAGTCTCTTCAACTCAACATGCTCCTTCAGTCTCTCTGAAACATCGTAAGAGTGTTTCACTGTTTCTCCCTCTAATGCCCTGGATTCATTCTTTTGTTTATCATTTATTCCCTCATTGTTTATGTTGTCCATAAACACACTCTTTCTCTCTCTCTCTCTGTCTATCACTCTCTCCTTCTCTCCCTCTCTCTCTTTTACTAAGTCTACACTAGCTGCTGGTATATGGCCACCATTGCCCTCCTACCCCTCTGGCAGATGAGGTGCAGAATAGGAATAGACAGAGACAGATTACACACATCTGACATGCTCCATCACTCCTCTCTCCATCACTCCTCTCTCTATCACTCTTCCCTCCTTCACTCCTCTCCATCACGCCTCTCTCCTTCACTCTTCTATCTATCACTCCTCTATCTGTCACTCCTCTCCATCACTCCTCTCTCTATCACTCCTCTCTCTCACTCTTCTCTCCTTCACTCCTCTCCATCACTCTTCTATCTATCACTCCTCTATCTGTCACTCCTCTCCATCACTCCTCTTTCTATCACTCCTCTCTCCATCACTCTTCTCTCCTTCACTCCTCTATCACTCCTCTCTCCATCACTCCTCTATCTATCACTCCTCTATCTATCACTTCTCTCTCCATCACTCCTCTATCTGTCACTCCTCTCTCCATCACTCCTCTCTCCTTCACTCCTCTATCACTCCTCTCTCCATCACTCCTCTATCTATCACTCCTCTATCTATCACTTCTCTCTCCATCACTCCTCTATCTGTCACTCCTCTCTCCTTCACTCCTCTATCACTCCTCTCTCCATCACTCCTCTATCTATCACTCCTCTATCTATCACTTCTCTCTCCATCACTCCTCTATCTGTCACTCCTCTCTCCTTCACTCCTCTATCACTCCTCTCTCCATCACTCCTCTCTCCTTCACTCCTCTATCTATCATTCATCTCTCCATCACTCCTCACTCCTTCACTCCTCTCTCCTTCACTTCTCTATCTCTCATCTCTCCATCACTCCTCACTCCTTCACTCCTCTCTCCTTCACTCCTCTATCACTCCTCTCTCCATCACTCTTCTATCACTCCTCTCTCCTTCACTCCTCTCTCCTTCAGCCCATACCAGCCCCTCATCCCCTTTTGATTATTATTAACTTCTGGGATTTGTGTAGCATGTTGCTTCAGTTTTCTGTATCTCAACCTGTTCTGAAACATCAGTTGCCTCTGATCATGGACTATAAAACAGGCCCGTTCATCTGGATTAGGCAGGAACAACTGATACAATAGTTTACACCTCCATTTGTTCATCTGCCCTATGTACGCCACCTTCTGTTGTAGTAGGTTAGTGAATACAATGAGAGAGACTCTCCAGATACAGAGACACACAGTCCAGATACACAGAGACACTCCAGAGACACACTCCAGACAGAGAGATTCCAGACACACACAGAGACACTCCAGAGACACACTCCAGACAGAGAGATTCCAGACATACACAGAGACTCTCCAGACACATAGTGACTCCAGATACTCAAATAGAGAGACCCTCCAGATACAGGAATTATCTAGACACAGACACACTCCAGACACACTCCAGACACAGCCCCATGACAGAACATAGCTGAAAAGCAAGAAATAGTACCAAAAACCTGTTTTTTATGTATGTCTTTAAATTAGAGAATAAAAACGTGTGTGGCTTCAAACTAGAGAATAAAGCTCCCTCCCACTCTCTCTCCCTCCCTCCCTCCCTCTCTCTCTCCTCTCTCCCTCTGTGCATGTACCTCTACAGTAGAGAATAAAGGCCTGTCTCTCTCTCCCTGTCTCACACCTCTCCCTGAGTCACGAGTCCTGTTTCTCCCTACCTTGACCCCAGAAATCATTACAGTTATGTTTGATGGTTTATTTAGTTATACTTTTGGTACTGGTACAGAGAATGTGTGTGTGTGCGTGCATGCGTGCGTGCGTGCGTGCGTGTGTGTGTGTGTGTGTGCGCGTGTGCGTGTTTGCCATGCTTGCTACTAAATGTATATTTCACATGACATATGAGTGGTAAATGTATATAAAAAGATTTGTGGTAAAAATTTTGACATGTTCAATAGCAAAACGTGAAGAAACGGCACCAGCAGAACGGGCTGAACATCTACCTGGAAGTGTGTAGCAGTGAGAGTACAGAGACCCGTTTACCAGAACACAAGCAGAACGGATCTGCTGAGATCTCCAGCACTGACGCCCTCTTAACGAGGAGTGTGTGGCTGTCAGCCAGTGTGTGATGATCTGTTTCCTGGTCATTATGGGGGAAAGAGAGGAAGTGCAACCTGCTCCAGCAAAATCAATAGACCCCGCAGTCATGAGGAGGAGGAGGAGGAAGAAGAGGAGCTTGAAATGTCAGCGCTGGGCTGGCTCCCTCCCCACTCCTCACCTCACTCCTCACCTCCCTCCCCACTCCTCACCTCACTCCTCACCTCCCTCCCCACTCCTCACCTCCCTGTACACTCCTCACCTCCATGAACACTCCTCACCTCTCTAAACACTCCTCACCTCCCTCCTCACTCCTCACCTCTCTAAACACTCCTCACCTCCCTCCTCACTCCTCACCTCCCTGAACACTCCTCACCTCCCTCCCCACTCCTCACCTCCCTGTACACTCCTCACCTCCCTCCTCACTCCTCACCTCCCTGAACACTCCTCACCTCCCTGAACACTCCTCACCTCTCTAAACACTCCTCACCTCCCTACACACTCCTCACCTCCCTGTACACTCATCACCTCCCTGAACACTCCTCACCTCCCTGTACACTCCTCACCTCCCTGAACACTCCTCACCTCTCTCCCCACTTCTCACCTCCCTGTACACTACTCACCTCCCTCCTCACTCCTCACCTTCCTGAACACTCCTCACCTCTCTAAACATGCCTCACCTCCCTGAACACTCCTCACCTCACTGAACACTCCTCACCTCACTCATCAACTCACTCCTCACCTCCTTGAACACTCCTCACCTCCCTGTACACTCCTCACCTCTCTAAACATGCCTCACCTCCCTGAACACTCCTCACCTCACTGAACACTCCTCACCTCACTCATCAACTCACTCCTCACCTCTCTAAACACTCCTCACCTCCCTCCCCACTCCTCATCTCTCTAAACACTCCTCACCTCCCTGTACACTCCTCACCTCACTCCTCACCTCCCTGAACATTCCTCACCTCCCTCCTTACTCCTCACCTCCCTCCCCACTCCTCACCTCTCTAAACACTCCTCACCTCCCTGAACACTCCTCACCTCACTTAACACTCCTCACCTCCCTCCTCACTCCTCACCTCTCTAAACACTCCTCACCTCCCTCCCCACTCCTCAACTCTCTAAACACTCCTCACCTCCCTCCCCACTCCTCACCTCCCTGAACACGCCTCACCTCCCTGTACACTCCTCACCTCTCTAAACACTCCTCACCTCCTTGAACACTCCACACCTCTCTCCTCACTCCTCACCTCCCTAAACACTCCTCATCTCACTGAACACTCTTCATCTCACTCCTCACCTCCCTGAACACTCCTTACCTCCCCCCTCACTCCTCACCTCTCTAAACACTCCTCACCTCCCTGAACACTCCTCACCTCCCTCCTCACTCCTCACCTCACTCCTTACCTCCCTGAACATGCCTCACCTCACTGAACACTCCTCACCTCCCTACACACTCCTCACCTCCCTGAACACTCCTCACCTCCCTGTACACTCCTCATGTCTCTAAACACGCCTCACCTCCCTGAACACTCCTCACCTCACTGAACACTCCTCACCTCCCTCCTCACTCCTCACCTCCCTGTACACTCCTCACCTCCCTGAACACTCCTCACCTCTCTAAACACTCCTCACCTCCCTCCTCACTCCTCACCTCCCTGAACACTCCTCACCTCCCTCCCCACTCCTCACCTCCCTGAACACTCCTCACCTCACTGAACACTCCTCACCTCTCTAAACACGCCTCACCTCCCTGTACACTCCTCATCTCACTGAACACTCCTCATCTCACTCCTCACCTCCCTGAACATTCCTTACCTCCCCCCTCACTCCTCACCTCTCTAAACACTCCTCACCTCCCTGAACACTCCTCACCTCCCTCCTCACTCCTCACCTCACTCCTTACCTCCCTGAACATGCCTCACCTCACTGAACACTCCTCACCTCCCTCCTCACTCCTCACCTCCCTACACACTCCTCACCTCCCTGAACACTCCTCACCTCCCTGTACACTCCTCACGTCTCTAAACACACCTCACCTCCCTGAACACTCCTCACCTCACTGAACACTCCTCACCTCCCTCCTCACTCCTCACCTCCCTGTACACTCCTCACCTCCCTGAACACTCCTCACCTCTCTAAACACTCCTCACCTCCCTCCTCACCTCCCTGAACACTCCTCACCTCCCTCCCCACTCCTCACCTCCCTGAACACTCCTCACCTCACTGAACACTCCTCACCTCTCTAAACACGCCTCACCTCCCTGTACACTCCCCTCACCTCCCTCACCTCCTTCAGTAGTGTGTGATGTCTACAAACATGCTCAGCGACAGCTAATGGTGTTCGTGATTATTCTCATATTTTAATAACATTTACAGAAACATTTTTTCCTCCCTCTAAATACCTGAGTTGCTCTCTCCCTCCCTTTCTCTGTGAGTCTCTCTCCCTTTCTCTGTCTCTATCCCTCTCACTCCCTCTCTTCCTTCACTCTATTTCTCTCTCTCTGTAGTTTTAAAGTACTTTAGGAAGTACACTGGTGTTTTAGACTCCGTGGGGGTTCCCTTCCATATTCCCACCAGTCCATCCCACAATGCTAAAACACATAAACATATGCTCTTATTCTCTATCTAACCCTCTCATCCCTCTATCATCCCTCTATCTAATACTCTCATCTGTCCATCTAACCCTCTCATCCCTCTAACTAAACCTCTCATCTCTCTAACCCTCTCATCCCTCTATCTAAACCTCTCATCTCTCTAACCCTCTCATCTCTCTATCTAAACCTCTCATCTCTCTAACCCTCTCATCCCTCTATTTAAACCTCTCATCTCTCTAACCCTCTCATCCCTCCATCTAACCCTCTCATCTCTATATCTAACCCTCTCATCTCTCCATCTAACCCTCTCATCTCTATCTAACCCTCTCATCCCTCTATCTAACCCTCTCATCTCTATCTAACCCTCTCATCTCTATCTAACCCTCTCATCTCTATATCTAACCCTCTCATCCCTCCATCTAACCCTCTCATCTCTATCTAACCCTCTCATCTCTATCTAACCCTCTCATCTCTATATCTAACCCTCTCATCCCTCCATCTAACCCTCTCATCTCCATCTAACCCTCTCATCCCTCCATCTAACCCTCATCTCTATCTAACCCTCTCATCTCTATCTAACCCTCTCATCCCTCCATCTAACCCTCATCTCTATCTAACCCTCTCATCTCTATATCTAACCCTCTCATCCCTCTATCTAACCCTCTCATCTCTATATCTAACCCTCTCATCTCTATATCTAAACCTCTCATCTCTACATCTAACCCCCTCATCTCTCTATCTAACCCCAGCCCTTTAAAGACACAGACTCTAATCTGATCATTAGCAATCCACTACATGTTAATGTGTGTGTGTGTGTGTGTGTGTGTGTGTGTGTGTGTGTGTGTGTGTGTGTGTGTGTGTGTGTGTGTGTGTGTGTGTGTGTGTGTGGTGTGTGTGTGTGTGTGTGTGTGTGTGTGTGTGTGTGTGTGTGTGTGTGTGTGAACTCAGCTGTGTGTGACCTTTTCCTGCTGAGGACCCAGGACATTGAATCCTCCCTCCTCACTTGGGCTGAGAGAGAGAGATGAGACTGAGAGAGACGGACAGAGAGACAGAAGAGACTGAGCGAGACAGAGATGAGACTGAGAGAGACTGAAATAAGACAGAGACAGAGATGAGACTGAGAGAGACAGAGATTAGACCTAGAGAGACAGAAATGAGACAGAGACAGATGAGACTGAGAGAGTCAGATGAGACAGATGACACTAAGAGAGACAGAGATGAAACAGAAAGACAGACGGGGAGACAGAGATGAGACTGGGGCAGGTTATGGAATAACTTATGTTACTGGGTGTATCAGAGAGTGACGGAGAGACAGAAAGAGAGAGAGACACATTCATTCTGGGACAACTGGAACCCATTAAATACGAAAAAACGATAAAAAAATGAGACCATATGGTGACGCCATTTTGAAAAATGTATGTAATAGTCCAGTGATTAACATAGAACAACAAAATATATCTGAAGAATTTGGAATTCTTAAAACAACAATTAAGGATTATCAAAGCCCACTGGATGTCCTGATCACAGAGGAAGAATTAGAAGACAAACTCTCCAGCCCAGAAAAGCATGTGGTACAGATGGCATCCTAAATGAAATGCTGAAAAATGCAGACCATAAATTCAAATTGGCTATTCTAAAACTTTTCAATCTCATTTTAAATGTAGGCCACTTCCCAACAGTCTGGAATGTGGGACCCATAACCCCCATATATTTGACCCAAACAATTATAGAGGAATCTGTGTCAGCACTAACCTGGACAAGTTATTCTGAAGCATCAACAACAGGAAAATAACAAACTATCTACCAGAACAAAACGTTCTGGGCAAAAATCAGACTGGCTTCTTACCAAATTATCAAACATCTGACCACATCATCACTCTCCACACACTAACTGATAAATATGTAAATGCAAATTAAGGCTAAATCTGTACCTCTTTTGTACTTTCAAAAAGCTTTTGACTCAACAAACATTTTTAAACTTATTGTAAATGGTGTTGGGGTGATAGTGATTATCATTAAATCAGTGTATTCTCACAGTAGTGCACAGTGCACAGTGAGCCCCACTCATATCCACATTAATGAACTATAATTTTGACCTATAATTTTGTCTAGAATATTTTTCTTATCCAAATTTATTCTCAGGTGTTTCCTGTTAACTGCTTTGGCAACATTTTATTGTATTACATTCATACTATTAAAGTATTGTTGATCTTGAACAGAGATAGAGACAGATAGAGACTGAAAGAGAGAGAGGGACAGAAATAGAGAGACACACAGACAGAAAGAGAGAGAGAGAGAAATAGAGAAACAGACACAGATAGAGACAGAAAGAGCGAGAGATAGAGACAGACAGAGAGGGAGAGAGAAGCAGAGAGAATGGGAGGATGAAAAGGTCGTGAAATGTCAGTTCTTGTTCTACTCTTCTGACTCATACACCTGCTTCCTGTGTGACACACTGAACAGCACCAGTGGGAGGTGAGGAGGTGAGGAGTGAGGGATGATGGGAAAATACAGGCAGGAGCACAGCAGACACAGACGGTGGTGTCCCCACTGTGGTGTCCTCACTGTCCCTGCCTACCTGCTTGAGCACAGTCTCTCGACAGCTGGAGCAGATCCAGCAGGACTTGCCCTCACTCACACACACACACACACACACACACACATATACACACACACACACACACACACACACACATATACACACACACACACATACACACGCACATACACACACACATACACACACACACACACACACACACATATACACACACACACACACATACACACGCACATACACACACATATATATACACACACACACACTCACACACACACACACACACACACAGATACACACACACACAAACACATACACACGCACATACACACACACACACACTTACACACATACACATACACACGCACATACACACACACACACACATATACACACACATGTACACACACACATATACACACACACACAAACACACACACATACACACGCACATACACACACACACACACACACACTTACACACAAACACATACACATACACACGCACACACACACACAAACAGCTGTTCACACAACAAAAAAGAACTGCAAAGCATTTAGTTTATTATGTTGAAATGAAACTTTGTAATGTAGTCCGAGAGTTACACACATATTCATGCATATTCATGCATAATCATGCATATTCACGCAGTTCCAAAAGTGCTGTTGGATTAAGCAGAAAAGAAAAGAAAAAAAAAGAGAGATGACTATAGTGACACCAGGACTAGAGGGGTCAGCATGTGTCCAAATTAAAATACATGTAGCAAGATACTACTTTTAATACTGATTTTCACTCTTTCTCTGAGCACTCTGTCTCCCTCTCTCTCAGTCTCACTGTCTCCCTCTCTCTCTCCTACATCCTTGACTGTCTCAAACTCCTGATTAAATAGCGAGTGAACTCCAGCAGGACGTCTGCTGTCCCGTCGTCCCTGGCAGCAGTGCTGGAATGCTGCTCGGAGGTCTGCCTTTTACGGCTTTAAACGGGTCTTCACATTATTTAACTGGCCTTGCCTAGCTGCGCCTCATTCCGATATTTCTCATGCAAATATATTCGCGGAGCAGATTTGCATAATAAATTGAATGGAATGTTAATCCATCCCAGTGCAATTTGGTGCAAGAGAGCTGGGTGAAGACAATGGCGTTATATTAATTTGCAACGATCTCTTTCATCGGGGAGCACAAACAACAACAAACAGCAGAGTGAAAAGCGATTGCCATCTTTCATTCACGAGGCGCGTTTGAGTCACGCTAATCCACACAGACAGACAAATTAGAAACTTCAACCATTAAATACATGCAAATAGACCTTTTGATTCGACTCCAAGTGAACGTTTTACCCGTATCAAAGAGATTAGCAGCCGCCGCGTCACCAAAGGAAGCATCGCGAACATTCACATCCCAGACTTCCTCTCAGTCCTACCAGTGAGCATTATGCAGATTATAACGATCTCTCTCTCTCTCTCTCTCTCTCTCTCTCTCTCTCTCTCAACAGGTACAAGCAGAATGCTAAATCCAGCTCAGATCTAACAGAGAAAGACCTGTGCTATTTCCCCATACACACACCTGTGGCCTTCTAAGCAACATTGAAATCTTTGATCGCTGAGTAATGCGCACACTAAAAGCTTAGCAAGCTTCCCCCACACGGTTGGACTGTAGGTCCGGCCGCACTGTTGAAGATACGCCCGGCCTGCTCGCCCCTGACGCCACTGTGTGGTTTGTGTGGGGTGGGAGAGCCACCTGCACTTGTTGAGAGATCATCACAGATGCTCACAGGTGTTTGTGACGGGTGCTGGTGGAGGTTTGAGAGGAGGAACACGGATGGAGTCATGGGAGCTGATGGAGCAGGAGGTGTGAGGAGCTGATGGAGCAGGAGGTGTGAGGAGCTGCTGGAGGAGGAGGTGTGAGGAGCTGATGGAGGAGGAGGTGTGAGGAGCTGCTGGAGGAGGAGGTGTCGGGTGCCGGTGAAGTTAAATGAAACGGAGCGTAGAATGCATCAAGTGCAGGTGGAGCTGTTGAGAAACAGAACACAGAGTGCATCAGCAGCTGGATCTTTACAACATAGAACACAGGCATCATGAGTGCTGCTGGATATTTACAACATAGAACACAGGCATCATGAGTGCTGCTGGATCTTTACAACATAGAACACAGGCATCATGAGTGCTGCTGGATTTTTACAACATAGAACACAGGCATCATGAGTGCTGCTGGATATTTACAACATAGAACACAGGCATCATGAGAGCTGCTGGATATTTACAACATAGAACACAGGCATCATGAGAGCTGCTGGATCTTTACAAAACAGAACACAGACATCATGAGAGCTGCTGGATATTTACAACATAGAACACAGGCATCATGAGATCTGCTGGATCTTTACAAAAAAGAACACAGGCATCATGAGAGCTGCTGGATCTTTTTAAACATAGAACACAGGCATCATGAGAGCTGCTGGATCTTTACAAAACAGAACACAGGCATCATGAGCGTTGCTGGATCTTTACAAAACAGAACACAGGCATGAGCGCTGCTGGATCTTTACAAAACAGAACATAGGCATCATGAACGCTGCTGGATCTTTACAACATAGAACACAGGCATCATGAGAGCTACTGGATCTTTACAAAAAGCAATAACTGACATGTCACCCGTGCTGGTGGGCTTTGTGACTCTAGCTAATGCCTTCGCTGTTTGATTTTGAGAAGCGCTTCAGTTGGGCCATCAGACATCATACTCCACGTAGTTTTGTTGGGGTGGGTATGATGCTGGGCGTCATGTTACCTGCTCAGCTCACAGAATTTATTATGTCGTATATAATAAGTGGGCAACTACTGGCTTTATTCGAATTTGGTTAGGAGTGGTTGTTATTTGAGCTATGAGCCCACCCACGTTTGAATAAGGACCAATAACTCAAAAAAAACCCTCAAAAAGTCAAATAATGACCTTACAGAATACAGTCACTTACAACATCAATACCAGTTCCAGACATTACTGCTTGTTACAGAAAGGGAAAATGAGTTGTGGATTACCTCAATCTCTGAACTACTGAACACATTTTCAATCAATAGTTGTGCCAACAAAAATAATTAGTCTTTCTTGACATAGTCTGATGAAAAGGAAGGTACAACAGAAGTGCTAACTCTCAGAACGTCAGTATTATGAGCTCCCACCAAGTACAGAATTCAATTAGTTGCGGTGTAAGCCACTGAGTGTAAGCGTGGACTACAGGTCCCCGATAATTAGCTCATGAGTGGTCACGGCTGGTCCTGCTGACGGACAGAGGGGTGATGCTAACAGCGCTACCTCCATGGCAGTGTGCGGTCAGGCCTTGTGCCTGAACTACAGAAGATAATTACTACCCTGGGCTGACAGCGTTCCTGAGGACATGTGCGAGGACATGTGAGGAACATGTGAGACATGTGTGAGTACATGTGTGAGGGACATGTGAGATGTGTGAGGACAATGAGGGACATGTGAGACGTGTGAGGACAGTGAGCGACATGTGAGACGTGTGAGGACAGTGAGGGACATGTGAGACGTGCGAGGACAGTGAGGGACACCTCAGTGACAGGTACCCTGGAGGACACATGTTGACTTTGACAGGGAGTTGGTGTGAGGCTACGTTTCTGTGTCTTATAGCATGATACCTTCCCCCAAACAAACAAACAAACAAAATACATATATATTTTATATATATTTATATATATATATATAAATAATTACTTACATAGAAAGAAAACTATAACAATCAAAAATTTACTGAATCCAGAAAACACAGATTCACGAATCATTTTCAGATACATGGATGTTCACACTGTAATGTTCAATATCTGACTTTTGATCAGGTAATTAACACTAACTACATTAACTACTCCTTGCCTACTCCTCAGGTTTCAGTGAGTGTCCTCTTGAATGCCCTCTGAGTGTCCCCTGAATGTCCTCTGAGTGTCCTTTGAATGTTAGCGCTTGGACAGTGAAACCCTACCTGTCCCAGGATTCCAGCCTCATTCCAGATGGGAGGTTCTCCACCCAGTCCTCACTTCTCCACCCAGTCCTCACTTTTCCACTCAGTCCTCACTTCTCCACCCAGTCCTCACTTCTCCACCCAGTCCTCAGGTCTCCACCCAGTCCTCACTTCTCCACCCAGTCCTCACTTCTCCACCCAGTCCTCACTTCTCCACCCAGTCCTCACTTTTCCACTCAGTCCTCACTTCTCCACCCAGTCCTCACTTCTCCACCCAGTCCTCAGGTCTCCACCCAGTCCTCACTTCTCCACCCAGTCCTCACTTCTCCACCCAGTCCTCAGGTCTCCACCCAGTCCTCAGGTCTCCACCCAGTCCTCACTTCTCCACCCAGTCCTCACTTCTCCACCCAGTCCTCACTTTTCCACTCAGTCCTCACTTCTCCACCCAGTCCTCACTTCTCCACCCAGTCCTCAGGTCTCCACCCAGTCCTCACTTCTCCACCCAGTCCTCAGGTCTCCACCCAGTCCTCAGGTCTCCACCCAGTCCTCACTTCTCCACCCAGTCCTCACTTCTCCACCCAGTCCTCACTTTTCCACCCAGTCCTCACTTCTCCACCCAGTCCTCACTTCTCCACCCAGTCCTCACTTTTCCACCCAGTCCTCACTTCTCCACCCAGTCCTCACTTTTCCACTCAGTCCTCACTTCTCCACCCAGTCCTCACTTTTCCACTCAGTCCTCACTTCTCCACCCAGTCCTCGGGGCCACAGGCCTGTTTCTGGTACAGCCCAGTTCTGCTCCCTGCCCCAGAGAGCAACCTGGTTCACACACATGAGAAGGAACCTGCTACGGAACAGGAAGCGTTTAGCTGAGATGAGGACAGTGTTAAGAGAGGCACATGTTGACAGGCACGATTTTTGATCTAGAACATTAAAGTATACAATGCCATTTAGATCCTAAAGTATAATACTTGATTCAAACAGAAATCAAGAAAGGCTAGAGCACACACTTCGCTAAAGGCCCCACGCTAACCCTGTGCTCGTATCCAGCTGCAGATGGTGCAGCTTAAAGTGTTGAGTGTCCAGGGAGACACTGGCTTACCTCAAAGCCAGCAACAACCCCAAGAGGTCAAACGCACAATAGCCCAAAGCAGACACCCACAGTCCACTGCTGTAGTTCAGCCTGGAGTTTTGGAAGACAGTGGAGATCCTCTCTCAGGATTCAGCTCAGGATTCATCTGAAGATTCAGTTCAGGATTCAGCTCAAGATTCATCTGAAGATTCAGTTCAGGATTCAGCTCAAGATTCATCTGAAGATTCAGCTCTTTCCGTTGAGGCACCTAATCAACTAATATACGTCTGTGATGCACCTGGAGAAACTGATGCTTTGGCCACACCCACTACCTCCTGGTGACTATCGTGACTGGATACAGTTCAGTTAGATCAAAACGCAAACAACCAGCTGTATTCAGATTAGTTATAGGACAGGCTTGTCTCACGTCTAGAAGCCAAAGACTCTCTAAAATTTCACATTCATCTCATCAGTATATGTGTGTGTGTGTGAGCTGCCTCAGTAGAGTGTGTAGGCCTTTTTACATGTTTTGAAATATTTACAGTATAATGATTTATGAACCTTGATTTCTCTGTATTTATCAACTTAAACTCTCTATCAATTTGCTGTGACGTCCCCTCCATTATTTCATTGGTACTGTCTCACATGCACTGTCTCTCCCCCTGTCTCTCACTCCCTCACTCTCTCTCTCTAATCAGCCACATGAGTTTTCACCCTCATTACTCTCTCTGTCTCTCTCACATCCGTCCCCATTACCAGACCTCATCACCTCACAAGCTGGAGGCCACATTCATTTCTGTAACACTTACAGCTCAATCTGTCTCAACTCTCCAAATCACAGCTCTCCAAACGGCACTGGCCCGACGGGCTTTATCAGCAGCCCTGCTGAGAGCCCTACGCATCCCCCGGCTTCCCCATCACCTCGTAGGGATTCACACTACAGCCATTTTAGATGCTTCATGTTACACAGCATTATGGCAGGTCTTCATGTCTTTCCTGTCTTTCCCCCAAATAATTCAGTGTTGTGGAAATTCCATGTTGTTTTTGCATCGCTATGATGCCATTATAATTAAGAGAGTCTGAACAACCTCACACACACACACACACGCTCACCTTCTCGTTGGCATTCTTACACATGAAGGACACACAGCAGGATCTAAAGCAATTCTCTGTTCAACTGTCAGTAGATGAAAGGGCACACAGGTGCCGTCAGGGCCAAACGTTTCAGCATCCTGCACACTCCACTTCCTGGAGATGTGTGGAATGATACCAGATTTCTTATTTTCTCCTCAACTTTTGTGTTGTTCTAATGCACACAAAAGAAACAAACACCGAAGAAACAAATACATGAACACCAAAGAAACAAACATACAAACACAGAAGAAACACCAAAGAAACAAACACATAAACACCAAAGAAACAAACCCATAAACACCAAATAAACAAATACATGAACACCAAAGAAACAAACACACAAACACCAAAGAAGAAACAAACACATGAACACTAAAGAAACAAACATAAAAACACCAAAGAAACACCAAAGAAACAAACACACCAACAACAAAGAAACAAACACCAAAGCCAGAGCTTCTCCAACTGCTGTGCTCATTTTCTGAGTGGGAACAGGACTCCTGGTATTCAGTCCTGATATAGTTTAGCTCACTTACTTAAATACAATCGTCTTTATTCCCAGTAGGTTGCACAGGAGAGGGTGGACGTGAAGAAGAGACCTGGACCTTATAATGACAAAGGTGTGATCACTGTACAAATGGCCTTCATTAACAAACAACGCCTGGCTTAAAGAACCAGCCCCAGCCGTCCAGACAAGTACATTTAGGTATAGGCCTGTTCTGAAACAGCTCCCTTTTGGATAGGAGGATATTAGAAAAGATTCTTCAGATCCACTGGAACTCCAGGCTTAGTGCCTCTGATGATTCAGCTCTACCTTGTGTTCTCCTTGGCTGCAGAGACTTGTGGGAAGGTAGTGATAGGGTATACTCCGCGCACCTCCAAGTGAGGTTAAGAGCACAGTGAACTATCACTTATTAATGGCCGGCTCTCAGAAGCACTGCGCAGTGTGCAATTGATGTCCTCGTGGCCAGCCCTGAGCCTCAAAGCAATTAAAGTTGAGTTCTGAAACTAGCTGGGTCACGTCACACGGGCCCAACATGCTTATACAAAGCGCAGCATTGCCAGCCCCCGGCCCCCAGACCGAGGGCTAGAGTTGAATCTCACCTGGGTCAGAAAGCACCTCTCTGGGGCCACGCGGGGGCACTAAGTGCTGGAACGTCCCAACAGGCTAATGGTCCGTGGCTCATGGTTCTCCTGGGTGAAGGGGGACGGCTGCTGTAAACACACAAGACACACCAGTACACCCACACCAAACGTCTACACACACCAGTACACCCACACCAAACAACAACACACACCAGTACACCCACACCAAACGTCTACACACACCAGTACACCCACACCAAACAACTACACACACCAGTACACCCACACCTAACATCTACACACACCAGTACACCCACACCTAACATCTACATACACCAGTACACCCACACCAAACATCTACACACACCAGTACACCCACACCAAACATCTACACACACCAGTACACCCACACCAAACATCTACACACACCAGTACACCCACACCTAACATCTACACACACCAGTACATCCACACCAAACATCTACACACACCAGTACACCCACACCAAACATCTACACACACCAGTACACCCACACCTAACATCTACATACACCAGTACACCCACACCAACATCTACACACACCAGTACACACACACCAGTACACCCACACCTAACATCTACAAACACCACTACACCCACAACAAACATCTACACACACCAGTACACCCACACCAAACATCTACACACACCAGTACACCCACACCAAACATCTGCATACACCAGTACACCCACACCTAACATCTACATACACCAGTACACCCACACCAAACATCTACAAACACCACTACACCCACACCTAACATCTACACACACCAGTATACCCACACCTAACATCTACAAACACCAGTACACCCACACCAAACATCTACACACACCAGTACACCCACACCAAACATCTACATACACCAGTACACCCACACCAAACATCTACATACACCACAGACATGCTGTAAGGGTTAAACACCACAGACATGCAGTAACTGTTGAACACCACAGACATGCAGTAAGGGTTAAACACCACAGACATGCAGTAAGGGTTAAACACCACAGACATGCAGTAACTGTTGAACACCACAGACATGCAGTAACAGTTAAACACCACAGACATGCAGTAAGGGGTAAACACCACAGACATGCAGTAAGGGTTAAACACCACAGACATACAGTAACTGTTAAACACCACAGACATGCAGTAAGGGTTAAACACCACAGACATGCAGTAAGGATTAAACACCACAGACATACAGTAACTGTTAAACACCACAGACATGCAGTAAGGGTTAAACACCACAGACATACAGTAACTGTTAAACACCACAGACATGCAGTAAGGGTTAAACACCACAGACACGTAGTAACTGTTGAACACCATAGACATGCAGTAACAGTTAAACACCACAGACATGCAGTAAGGGTTAAACACCACAGACATACAGTACCTGTTAAACACCACAGACATACAGTACCTGTTAAACACCACAGACACTGACCTTATATCCTGCTCCGCAGCACGGCCCACTGCTCAAAGGAGTGTTGGACCCAGTCGGTTGGCTGGGACTGCTCCTTCCCAGGGTGCTGTGAGAAGCTCTGTTGTACTGGGTAATCAGCTCGAGTGTGTCGACGCACTGGGACCGCATGCTTGGCAAACCTCTTAATGCCTTTAATGTCCATTATAAAGCCGAAGAGTGCTGTTAAATGTGGAGAAATAAAACCTTACACCAGAGGTGTGTGATAGCATGTAAAACACACGCCAATGGCCATCCATCTCATGGTGTTTATGAAGCGCTGAAGAGACTTCCAGTCTCCAGAGTGAACCCTGGCCAAGCTCGTAATGTCAGGAATAATGAGGCCCTAATACACACCTGTGGTCTGCTTTTAAATGGACTTAAGAACCTCTGTGACAGAGTCTCAGCTCTCCCTGAAGCAGACCACACATCTTCTCCCTGAAGCAGACCACACTTCTGTCTTGACGGATTTAGATTTTTCTTTGCTGTGCAATTTGCAAGGACATCCCATTGGTCTAGTGTTCCAGTGATCCAGTGGCCCAGTGATCCAGTGGTCCAGTGGCCCAGTGATCCAGTGATCCAGTGGTCCAGTGCTCCTTAACTGATGAGAGATTTAGAACATTCTAAAGAGATATGTGTATTCTTGACCCATGTCATTCACAGAAAGGGTTTTGGGAAAAACCTGAAAAAAAACAAAAACAAAACAAAACAAAAGCCTTTCAGATGCTGCTGAGTTTGACCACAAACTTCGGACGTGTCAACCATTCCCAGATCGGGCCTTCATCAGAACTCTGTGTGAGACAACAGGACATGGCTGGTAGTTTTGGGTGATGGAGCATCTCTGGCTCCAGCACTGACACCCCAGCACTGACACCCCAGCACTGACACCCCAGCACTGACACCCCAGCGCTGACACTCACACATGGAAAGACCAGCCAGTAACACCGCTGTATCTGACACTTCTGTGAGCTCAGCTGCCTATACCATGTCATTACTGTGTCGTTGTCTCTGCTGTTGAGAATGACCAGCTTCTCTGAATGGACTATAAAACACACCTGTACGACGGGCAGACCCAATAAAACGGCCCATGAGTGTAAGTAAGGGGCTTTAAACAAAAAGGGTGTTTCACAGCCCTGTGAAACGTCAGGCCCGAGATACAGAGCTTCATTTACAGCGTATGAAACATTTTCCATCTGGCGTCAAAAGAACTTTTATGGTTTCTGTGCTAAATCGTCGTTCGTGGAGGCAGTGGGAAATCAGAATTAGACCAAATTCCAGTTGTGGATCTGACACCCACAATGCACTGCACCCCACAGACACAGAGCACAGAGACTTGGCAAGACTGCGCGTCCTTCTGTAAGCGGACAGGGAGACAGAAAGCAAACGCAGGTCTTGATTGGCTCAATAGAAGCCCTTGATCTGATGTCCTCTGTAGGGTGGGGATGGGCAAGCTTAAGGACCCAGTTGCTGATGCAGCAACACGGACGTAGCGATGAAGCATGGCGGAGTGACGGAGCAGGTGCTGTGGGTGGAGGCTGCGCTTTTTCATGCCACCGAAGTGTCGGAGCAGCACAACGCCGGCCGATCACAGTCTGCACGAGCAGCTGTGAAACCTGCCTGGGCTCTGGAGGAGAGAGATGGCACACACACACACACACACACACACACACACACACTCCTGGATGAGAGGGGTCACTGCTCATCCAGCTCTCTCGGGGATGAAGGGATGAGAGGCCGCACACACACACACACACACACACACCCATGGAGGGGAGGGGTCACAGCACATCTGGCCCTCTGAGGGATGAGTAGACCCCACACACGCATGTTGGGAGAATCCACTTCCCCTGGCTGACACAGTCACAAATGAGAAAAGACAGGGGCCCGTGTCCACTGCTGCTTCACTCCTGTCACACTTTACTTTCTGTCAAAACAACTCTGGAGGGGTGCAGAGCCATGTCTCTCTCACACACACACACACACACACACACACACACACACACACACACACACACACACAGTGAGAGTGAGAGAGGTGGATCAGGGCCAGGTGGACCGTCTGCCAAACCACAGACCCTATCAGACTGAACTGAGCTGAAGTCAGCGCTCCAGGGATGACTTCTCAAAGACCGCAGGTGACCGTCATGGAAATGAAGAATCCAGCGGACTTCCCCAGCATAAATTAATATTCTTAAATTACAATTGGAACATTACGGTGAAATAAGAGAAGAGACTGGGCAATTAATTCAACAGTCAAATCATAGAGTCAAATCCAGGAGTCATATAACACATGAAGCCTCAGGGGTGTGTGGGGCAGTCGTCAGTAGAGGAGGGTCAGTCTCTGCCCTGTGCACCAGTCACCAACACCAGCCAATCTCAGCTGTGCTTACACATGTTCCAGACCTGAAGATGTCTAACCCAACTGAGTGTGTGTTCATCACAGACCTGAAGACGTCTAACCCAACTGAGTGTGTTTTCATCACAGACATGAAGATGTCTAACCCAACTGAGTGTGTGTTCATCACAGACCTGAAGACGTCTAACCCAACTGTGTGTTCACCACAGACTTGAAGACATCTAACCCAACTGAGTGTGTGTTCATCACAGACCTGAAGACGTCTAACCCAACTGAGTGTGTGTTCTTCACAGACCTGAAGACGTCTAACCCAACTGAGTGTGTTCACCACAGATCTGAAGACGTCTAACCCAACTTAGTGTGTGTTCATCACAGACCTGAAGACATCTAACCCAACAGAGTGTATTCACCACAGACCTGAAGACGTCTAACCCAACTTAGTGTGTGTTCATCACAGACCTGAAGACATCTAACCCAACTGAGTGTGTGTTCATCACAGACCTGAAGACGTCTAACCCAACTGTGTGTTCACCACAGACCTGAAGACGTCTAACCCAACTGAGTGTGTGTTCATCACAGACCTGAAGACGTCTAACCCAACTTAGTGTATGTTCATCACAGACCTGAAGACGTCTAACCCAACTGAGTGTGTGTTCATCACAGACCTGAAGACGTCTAACCCAACTGAGTGTGTGTTTATCACAGACCTGAAGACGTCTAACCCAACTTAGTGTGTGTTCATCACAGACCTGAAGACGTCTAACCCAACTGAGTGTGTGTTCATCACAGACCTGAAGACGTCTAACCCAACTGTGTGTTCACCACAGACCTGAAGATGTCTAACCCAACTGAGTGTGTGTTCATCACAGACCTGAAGACGTCTAACCCAACTGAGTGTGTGTTCTTCACAGACCTGAAGACGTCTAACCCAACTGAGTGTGATGAACCTGTAAAACAACAACACAGAATATTCTCCATGACATAAACTATAACATGTAGTTGGCCCTACTTGCAAAGACCTAAACTCTGCTGAAAATGAGTTTGATTGGGCAAAAATCTTATACACTCACCTTGAAAGAACCGTCATTTATCTTTGTCTGTGCTTGTCTGTGTATGTGTACCTGTAGCAAGCCTGTAAATGGATATCTGGAACTTTGCTATCAGATCCTTCTCTCCAGAGATGTAATCTACACACCTGTCACTCAAATCACACACTGCTGCATAGTTCCACACACACTCTCCTCCTCCCTCACCACCATCCTCATCCCTCCCTCACCACCATCCTCATCCCTCCCTCAACTCTATCTCTCCATCCCTCCCTCACCTCTATCTCTCCATCCCTCCCTCACCTCTATCTCTCCATCCCTCCCTCAACTCTATCTCTCCATCCCTCCCTCAACTCTATCTCTCCATCCCTCCCTCAACTCTATCTCTCCATCCCTCCCTCAACTCTATCCATACATTGTCTGGAATACTAAATATATTTGGTGTTCCTGCTTAGTACAAGTCCACATTGATTAAGTGTCATTTCTGTGAGCCACCAATAGATGATCATTAGTGGATCATTTCCTGCCTCTGAATTAGCTCCTTCATAAGTGTGGGGTTCATATGTGTGAGGTTCATATGTGTGAGGTTCATATGTGTGGGATTCAAATGTGTGGGGTTCATGTGTGAGGTTCATATGGGTGGGATTCAAATGTGTGGGGTTCATGTGTGAGGTTCATATGTGTGGGGTTCATGTGTGTGAGGTTCATATGTGTGAGGTTCATATGTGTGGGGTTCATGTGTGTGAGGTTCATATGTGTGAGGTTCATATGTGTGGGGTTCAAATGTGTGGGGTTCAAATGTGTGAGGTTCATATGTGTGGGGTTAATGTGTGTGGGGTTCATAAGTGTGAGGTTCATAAGTGTGGGGTTCATGTGTGTGGGGTTCATAAGTGTGAGGTTCATATGTGTGAGGTTCAAAGTGTGGGGTCCATATGTGTGGGGTTCATATGTGTGAGGTTCATAAGTGTGAGGTTCATACGTGTGGGGTTCATATGTGTGAGGTTCATAAGTGTGAGGTTCATATGTGTGAGGTTCATAAGTGTGAGGTTCATAAGTGTGGGGTTCATATGTGTGAGGTTCATAAGTGTGAGGTTTATATGTGTGAGGTTCATATGTGTGGGGTTCATATGTGTGGGGTTAATGTGTGTGGGGTTCATAGGTGTGAGGTTCATAAGTGTGAAGTTCATAAGTGTGGGGTTCATATGTGTGAGGTTCATATGTGTGAGGTTCATAAGTGTGAGGTTCATATGTGTGAGGTTCATAAGTGTGGGGTTCATATGTGTGAGGTTCATAAGTGTGGGGTTCATATGTGTGGGGTTCATATGTGTGAGGTTCATATGTGTGAGGTTCATATGTGTGAGGTTCATAAGTGTGGGGTTCATATGTGTGGGGTTCATAAGTGTGGGGTTCATATGTGTGGGGTTCATAAGTGTGGGGTTCATAAGTGTGAGGTTCATATGTGTGGGGTTCATAAGTGTGAGGTTCATATGTGTGAGGCTCATAAGTGTGGGGTTCATAAGTGTGAGGTTTATATGTGTGAGGTTCATATGTGTGAGGTTTATATGTGTGAGGTTCATAAGTGTGGGGTTCATATGTGTGAGGTTCATAAGTGTGGGGTTCATAAGTGTGAGGTTTATATGTGTGAGGTTCATATGTGTGAGGTTTATATGTGTGAGGTTTATATGTGTGAGGTTCATATGTGTGAGGTTCATAAGTGTGAGGTTCATACGTGTGGGGTTCATATGTGTGAGGTTCATAAGTGTGAGGTTCATATGTGTGAGGTTCATAAGTGTGAGGTTCATAAGTGTGGGGTTCATATGTGTGAGGTTCATAAGTGTGAGGTTTATATGTGTGAGGTTCATATGTGTGGGGTTCATATGTGTGGGGTTAATGTGTGTGGGGTTCATAGGTGTGAGGTTCATAAGTGTGAAGTTCATAAGTGTGGGGTTCATATGTGTGAGGTTCATATGTGTGAGGTTCATAAGTGTGAGGTTCATATGTGTGAGGTTCATAAGTGTGGGGTTCATATGTGTGAGGTTCATAAGTGTGGGGTTCATATGTGTGGGGTTCATATGTGTGAGGTTCATATGTGTGAGGTTCATATGTGTGAGGTTCATAAGTGTGGGGTTCATATGTGTGGGGTTCATAAGTGTGGGGTTCATATGTGTGGGGTTCATAAGTGTGGGGTTCATATGTGTGGGGTTCATAAGTGTGGGGTTCATAAGTGTGAGGTTCATATGTGTGAGGCTCATAAGTGTGGGGTTCATAAGTGTGAGGTTTATATGTGTGAGGTTCATATGTGTGAGGTTTATATGTGTGAGGTTCATAAGTGTGGGGTTCATATGTGTGAGGTTCATAAGTGTGGGGTTCATAAGTGTGAGGTTTATATGTGTGAGGTTCATATGTGTGAGGTTTATATGTGTGAGGTTTATATGTGTGAGGTTCATATGTGTGAGGTTCATAAGTGTGGGGTTCATATGTGTGAGGTTCATATGTGTGAGGTTTATATGTGTGAGGTTTATATGTGTGAGGTTCATAAGTGTGGGGTTCATAAGTGTGAGGTTCATATGTGTGAGGTTCATAAGTGTGGGGTTCATATGTGTGAGGTTCATAAGTGTGGGGTTCATATGTGTGAGGTTCATAAGTGTGGGGTTCATATGTGTGGGGTTCATATGTGTGAGGTTCATATGTGTGAGGTTCATAAGTGTGGGGTTCATATGTGTGGGGTTCATAAGTGTGGGGTTCATATGTGTGGGGTTCATATGTGTGAGGTTCATATGTGTGAGGTTCATAAGTGTGGGGTTCATATGTGTGGGGTTCATAAGTGTGGGGTTCATATGTGTGGGGTTCATAAGTGTGGGGTTCATAAGTGTGAGGTTTATATGTGTGAGGTTCATATGTGTGAGGTTTATATGTGTGAGGTTCATATGTGTGAGGTTCATAAGTGTGGAGTTCATATGTGTGAGGTTCATAAGTGTGGGGTTCATAAGTGTGAGGTTTATATGTGTGAGGTTCATATGTGTGAGGTTTATATGTGTGAGGTTTATATGTGTGAGGTTCATATGTGTGAGGTTCATAAGTGTGGGGTTCATATGTGTGAGGTTCATATGTGTGAGGTTTATATGTGTGAGGTTTATATGTGTAAGGTTCATAAGTGTGGGGTTCATAAGTGTGAGGTTCATATGTGTGAGGTTTATATGTGTGAGGTTCATATGTGTGGGGTTCATAAGTGTGGGGTTCATAAGTGTGAGGTTTATATGTGTGAGGTTCATAAGTGTGGGGTTCATATGTGTGAGGTTCATAAGTGTGAGGTTCATAAGTGTGAGGTTCATAAGTGTGGGGTTCATAAGTGTGGGGTTCATATGTGTGAGGTTCATAAGTGTGGGGTTCATAAGTGTGAGGTTCATAAGTGTGGGGTTCATAAGTGTGGGGTTCATAAGTGTGGGGTTCATATGTGTGAGGTTCATAAGTGTGGGGTTCATATGTGTGAGGTTCATAAGTGTGAGGTTCATAAGTGTGAGGTTGCCTGTGTGCGTCTGCAGTGCTTTGCCACCTTTTCTTGTGACAGAATAACCACAGATGGGCAATAAATGGTAACAATAACAGAACTGCTGAAATGGCCCTGTGTTAATATTTTAGCACATATTCCACTTCTAAGTTCATTGATAACCAGGAGGCATGATTAGAGCTCTGTGTGTGTGTGTGTGTGTGTGTGTGTGTGTGTGTGTGTGTGTGTGTGTGTGTGTGTGTACCTAGAGGCTAGGTCATCACAAATCACCACAACACTCCACAACATACTATGTAGTTTTTTCACAGGACAGGATGTTGTCATGACAATGGAGAAAAAGAGGTATGTCTAGTGTTACACTATGCCAGCATACCGTGAGTATCCAGAAGCGTCTCCGTCCAGGGGACACTGAGGCAGTACCCTTACTGTTTGCTCTTCTGTTCACATGACAAACAACAATACATCAGTTTATCAACTGAACAGCATCAGTATCAATGCAGTATTAACGCAGTATTAAAGGTTTACATTGACGTGTTTCTATCTTCACTGCGGACAAGCACCAGTGATTCTATGCATTTTTCAGGACATGTTCGATATATTATAGTGTGTGTGTGTGTGTGTGTGTGTGTGTGTGTGTGTGTGTGTGTGTGTGTGTGTGTGTGTGCTATACATGCATGATAAACAAAGTGATTTTCAAACCAAATAATTACTAATTGAATATTAAACATTGGTTCTGAATTAAATGTTTCTCGACTCTCGAGAATTTATCCGTCTTATTTGACCGATGCAGTGTTGAAGGGACTTCGGACAATTGCAACGTTACAAAAAAAATGATATCGCCAGTAAGTCTCCTTTGACTCTTCGGAAGCTCAACAGCGCCATCTAAAGTTCACAGTTAAAATGACACCCTGTATGGGATCAGTGATGGCTGGTGGTTTGTAGTGGCGCCTCTCCAACGATAATGACAGATGTGTGTAATATGAATCGATATATTTTGAAAGGGATGGACCGTGAGCAGGAAAAAGGCCAAGTGAAATGATTTTCGCTTAGCAAACCGTCAAGAAGATAAAATCCGATTAGGGCCTACAGCACAGCACACGAGGTGACGATGGGGAAGCTTTTCCCTCCGAGTGAAGGAGTGAAGGCTTTCTACCTCGCACAAATACACGCAACACGGGCCCATGTTTCCGATGCAGGGGTTCAAATCGGTAAAGCTTCGTAAGCAGGAGAAACATCGTCCAAACCTGCCAAGGTGGTAATGAATATCAACGCACCAGACAGATAAGGTGTGTGTGTGTGTGTGTGTGTGTGTGTGTGTGTGTGTGTGTGTGTGTGTGTGTGAGAGAGAGAGAGAGAGCAAAGAAACAACGTGACAGCCCAAGTAATTAAGTTGATAACTTCATTTCTAAAACAGAGTTACCTACTGTAGACTATAGAGCACAGAATAAGACAGTTAAAGGGTAACACACCACCTTAACATCACCACCGCAATACAACATCGCACAGCTTACAAGGTCTTCCCACGGGGACCAGAAACAGCAAGCTCAGGTAATACAGCAGTAGAAAAGTCTTTGTTGTGCATGCTAAAACAACAGGTAAAAAGACACAATATTGAGCACATTGACAAACAGTCTCAGTACACTTTGAATATGACAGCAAAGCCGTACATGTACACATACACAATATGCTTCATATATATATTTCTCATTATATTTAAAATGTTCTCATGGCAATACTATCTGGATCGTCTACATTCATATTTCAGTTATTGGAAGAGTTCAGAGTATTTCATGGACTATAGAAAAGACAAAAAAGTAAGATGATAGGCCGACGTCCAAAACGTCCTGGTCCAATGTTTTTCACTGACAAAAGTGTGTGTGTGTGTGTGTGTGTGTGTGTGTGTGTGTGTGTGTGTGTGTGTGTGTGTGTGTGTGTGTGTGTGTGTGTGTGTGTGTATAAGAGTCAATATTCTGCTAGCTAGTCACAAAGACAAGGTTCACGTCAGAAACACAAGCTCTGTAGAAACAACACCAGCCTTTGTTGATTTCAGCACCTTGGGGCTATTGGAATTAAATGTGCAATTAAAGGATTTTTAAAGGATTTCTTCCTCTGTGGTAGGCTACAGACACATTTAATTACTGACATCTTTCAGTAAAAACACAAACGAGAAAGCTGTTTGTATTCCGCTACTTAAACTGACTTTTAAAATGGAAGTATTTGAACTGAAATATAAAAACAACTGAAACAGAATTCTGTACAATAGTTCAAAGAAACAGAACACGAGTGCTGACTTTGTTGTGCACTTACAGTCTTCGTCCACAAGATGGCAGCATGCTTATGTCATACTAGACGATCTTACTATTCCTAGAGCAGGTAAAGAAGGGAGATCTAGTCCTTAAATAGAATTGAATATCACCAACACTCAGTTCGTTTTTTTTTGTTTAGTTTTTTTGTTTGTTTCTTTGTTTTTTTTTTCTTTCAGAATTACAGTATCAGGACGGCGGTTGATAAATCCTCGTTCCTGACCAAAGGGCTGGTCAGAATCACACGCCAGGCGAGCGTACCATCGGTGCGCTTGTCTCTGTTCGCACCATGAACGTTTCTTGGCCGTTTGATGATGACATACTGCCCACATCTCTGCAACCACATTAATAACACAGTCCAGTTAGCACGGAGCATGCAGCAGTTTTGAAATCACAACAGTAATATTTATGTCCTCTCTCAATAAACCATGCTGCTCTGTGGTGATGTGAGCGTGTAGCTGATGAGACTCCACGTTACCTTGGTTACAGGTGAACATCGAACATGGCCTCACTCGCAGCCTCCGTGTCCTCCTCTGTTATGACTAGAGGACAGAGTGAGATGGTCAGAGAGTGAGACGGTCAGAGTGTGAGGCGGTCAGAGTGTGAGACGGTCAGTGTGTGAGACGGTCAGAGAGTGAGACGGTCAGTGTGTGAGACGGTCAGAGTGTGAGACGGTCAGAGTGTGAGACGGTCAGAGTGTGAGAAGGTCGGAGAGTGAGACGGTCGGAGAGTGAGATGGTCAGAGTGTGAGCAGGATACACACACACACACACACACGCACATGTGCATACACACACACACACATATACAGACACATAAAGACACACATAGAGGCCTACACACACAAAGGATGAGGAGGCAATTAAACCTGAAGTTTTGACAGTTCCTGCAGGTCTGTGTGTGTGTGTGTGTGTGTGTGTGTGTGTGTGTGTGTGTGTGTGTGTGTGTGTGTGTGTGTGTGTGTGTGTGCGTGCGTGCGTGCGTGCGTGCGTGCGTGCGTGCGTGCGTGTGCGTGTGCGTGTGCGTGTGCGTGTGCGTGTGCGTGTGCGTGTGCGTGTGCGTGTGCGTGTGTGTGTGTGTGTGTGTGCGTACCCGTGCTCTGCAGGTTGGAGGGTGTGTTGGACGGTAGTGGGAAGCTGTAGGATCGTGCCTGTCGGAGGGGCGGAGTCTCGTGACTGATGCTCTTCGTCCTCTTGCGACACTCGACCACCAGACGTGAGCGACACGCCTTATGACAGTTCACACCACACACTGCAGTGACAACAGACAGGCGAACAAGGGAGCGAGGGATGAGAGAACAGAGTTAAACGGAGAGATTGGGGCAGAAAAGGAGAAGGGAGAGGTAGAGCATGACTAGAAGAGATTAAACATGGGGACCACAGTCTGTTTCCAACAGTACCAACACACTGTCCACACACCCACAGTACTAACACACTGTCCATGAACACACCCACCCACAGTAATAATATTGGCAACTCCTGTGGTGAAATGTCAGCATTATTCTTTCAAATGTCTTTCAACACACACACACACACACACACACACACACACACACACATGCTAAAACTGCTCCATAATATCTATTATGGGCTGAGAGATGCCTGTTTAGACAAGCCTGTCTCACACTACTTTAGCACTAATGGGGAAGTAAGACTTGCTTATTCTATACACAACACATCTACCCACAGGTCCCACACACACATGTGACAGCTAGAAACAAAAAGTTAGAAGAGAGTGAGAAGAAAGACAATGAACAGACTCCTTAATGAACAGACTCCTTAAAGAACAGACTCCTTAATAAACACTCCTTAAAGAACAGACTCCTTAATGAACAGACTCCTTAATGAACAGACTCCTTAAAGAACAGACTCCTTAATGAACAGACTCCTTAATGAACAGACTCCTTAATGAACAGACTTGGTAGATTTATGAAAGCTTTATGAATGACACGAATGGTTTTTTTCACATGGGTGTTGGAACATAGTTTCACTCTCAGCCAGAACTATGACATGGTTCCTCACCTTTACACTTGTATCCTTGCTTATAGATGCCCCATATCTAGAACAAAACACATAGGAAAACCAGTTTTGAAATCTCCATTGCAAAAATTAAGTGAAAGTGTTAATAAAAAGGAAGACAGAAAAGGGAAGATGGATGGAGAAATGGAGAGATGGAGAGGTAGAACAGTGCTGGGAGATGAAGGAGGAGGGAAAGAGGAGGTCAGGATCAAAAGCAAGAAGCAATCACAGCAGAACAATAGATGAAAAGACCAGAACGCACGCACACACACACACACACACACACACACACACACACACACACACACACACACACACACACACACACACACACACACACAGTCCTGCACTAGGGGCTGTAACCCCAACCTGCCTCCCAGGAACAACATTTGAGATCTCCGTCCAGAAGACTGCAGTCCTGGTACAATTAAAATACACAGGATATACTGCACAGGACCCTCAAGAGGACATGAGCTTGAGTGTGTGTGTGTGTGTGTGTGTGTGTGTGTGTGTGTGTGTGTGTGTGTGTGTGTGTGTGTGTGTGTGTGTGTGTGTGTGTGTGTGTGTGTGTGTGTGTGTGTGTGTGTGTGTGTGTGTGTGTGTGTGATAAATAGAGTTTTACAATCAATTAGCACTGGGAGTTAGTGTAGTTCTTAAAGTACAGGAATGATCTCTCACACACACACACACACACACACACACACACACACACACACAAACACACACACACACACACACACACACACACACACACACACATGCTGTCAGGCAAGGTTTAGGATAGACACCAGAAAGTGTGGGAGGGTGGGTTTCAAATCTGGGCACACAGTGTTCAAAACATCTTACTGGGCATGGTGCCATAATATAAGAGAGAGGGAGAGAGAAAAAGAGAGGGAGAGAGAGAGAGAGAGAGAGAGAGAGAGAGAGAGAGAGATAGAGAGGGAGTGAGAGAGAGGGAGACAGGGAGTGAAAGAGGGAAAGAGAAAAAGTCATTTTGAAAAGTGTTTGTCATTTTAAACTTTGTTATTTTAAGAATTTATATAATGCTGTTTACAGCATTACCCAAAACTGACTCTCTGATGCACCCTAGTGGAATAATGAGTAACTGCACCAGGACACCTGCTGGGCTCTCACTCCTGCAACCACATCATTGGTCTGGAACAAGCAGACGAGGTTAGGACCCTGCCATGTAATCCAGCACCATCACAGTACAGCCTTACACCACCAGCCATTCCTCCACCCAGCCAGTGCTCCACCCGTTTCTCCACAGGTGTAGCAGTAATACTCACAAACCCAGTGCAGTGATCACAGAAGGTGGGCCTCATGTAGGTGGTCTCCAGAAACGTGTGTAAGAATCCCATCTTACAGTTCAGCAGAGAGCTGGCATTCATGAAGTAGTCGATCATCTCTTCCCTGCTGATCCTCCCGTCCCTTAAGACACACACACACACACACACACACACACGTGTCACGTCTTACAGCTGGCACCAACTGGGATGCAGGACCGAGTGCAAATAAGGAAAAGTTAAATACAAAATTCTACAGTGTGGTACTGAGTGTAAAGAATGTGGTATTGAGTGTAAAGAAGGCGACACTGAGTGTAAAGAAGGTGGCATTGAGTGTAAAGAAGGTGGTAATGAGTGTAAAGAAGGTGGTAATGAGTGTAAAGAAGGTGGCAATGAGTGTAAAGAAGGTGGCATTGAGTGTAAAGAAGGTGGTAATGAGTGTAAAGAAGGTGGCACTGAGTGTAAAGAAGGTAGCATTGAGTGTAAAGAAGGTGGCAATGAGTGTAAAGAAGGTGGCACTGAGTGTAAAGAAGGTAGCATTGAGTGTAAAGAAGGTGGTACTGAGTGTAAAGAAGGTGGCGTTGAGTGTAAAGAAGGCAGAACTGAGTGAAAAGGAGGAAGTACTGATTGTAAAACTCAGGACTTTAACACAGCATCAGCTATACCACACTCACTGGTTTGTGTCCAACTCTCCAAACTTGCTAAGATAGGGGAAGTTATTCCTGATGATCTCAAATTCTTCACGGGAAATATGACCATCTCCATCGGTGTCAAAGTTCTTAAACACTGACTGTAGGCACAGAAACATTTGATACATTAGACTCCTCATGTAAACAGCTGAAGGTAGACAATTATTCTTTTCAGTGTGATTTCACGACTCTTGACAAACATCAAAAGAAATAGCAATAACTTGGGCAAAATGTCTATGTAGTGTTACATTAGTGAGTGTTCCCAAATTAACCCGCCCCCTAGTCCAACCCCGCCCCCTAGGCCAACCCCGCCCCATAGGCCAACCCCGCCCCCAGTCCAACCCCGCCCCCTAGTCCAACCCCGCCCTCCAGTCCAACCCCGCCCCATTGTCAACCCCACCCCATAAGAAAGATCTTCTCGTACATCAACCATCTTCTCGATGTGTTTGGTGATGATGGCTGGATCAGCTTTAGGTTTCACAGATGCCGCCCACTCATCAATCATTGACGGTCGTTTAGCAGATAGGCTGGGGGAGGGGCTTGAATTCTGATCAGCCAATCACAAATAAGAAAAGCACATTAGAACATTAATGGTGGTTGGACACCCAGGAGCAGCACGTGATTGGTCAGTGATGAGGAGCTCACTGATGATTTGGAGCTTCTCGGCTCCCTCTGTAGAGAGAGCTGGTAGATCTCGTCTTCTGTGTGATACTGGTCCAGTGAAACCTACCCAGCACACACACACACACACACACACACACACACACACACACACACACAAAATATGAATGTAAGTGTAATTCCAGGCCTTTCCAAGCTTGTGTGCTTTACATGCGCCTTTAACCCAGTTTACATGCGCCTTTATCCCAGTTTACATGCGCCTTTATTCCAGTTTACATGCGCCTTTATTCCAGTTTACATGCGCCTTTAACCCAGTTTACATGGGCCTTTAACCCAGTTTACATGCCCGTTTATCCCAGTTTACATGCGCCTTTATTCCAGTTTACATGCACCTTTAACCCAGTTTACATGGGCCTTTAACCCAGTTTACATGCCCGTTTATCCCAGTTTACATCCGCCTTTATTCCAGTTTACATGCACCTTTAACCCAGTTTACGTGCGCCTTTATCCCAGTTTACATGCGCCTTTATCCCAGTTTACATATACCTTTTTTTACATTTACATTTATGGCATTTGGCAGATGCCCTTATCCAGAGCGACTTGCATTTTTATCTCATTTTTATACAAGTGAGCAATTGAGGGTTAAGGGCCTTGCTCAGGGGCACCTCAGTCATGGCCCCAGGTCTGGGAATTGAACCCACGACCCTCTGGTCACAAGACCAGTACCTTTAACCCTATTTACATGTGCCTTTAATCTAGATTACATGTGCTTTTAATCCTGTTTACATGTGCCTTTAACCCAGTTTATATGTGTCTTTAACCCCATCTGCATGTGCCTTTAACCCAGTTTATATGTGCTTTTCATCTGGATTACATGTGCTTTAAATCCTGTTTACATGTGCCTTTAATCTGGATTACATGTGATTTTAATCCTGTTTACATGTGCCTTTAATCTGGATTACATGTGCTTTTATTCCTGTTTACATGTGCCTTTAATCTGGATTACATATGCTTTTAATCCTGTTTACATGTGCTTTTAATCCTGTTTACATGTGCCCTTAATCTGGATTACATGTGCTTTTAATCCTGTTTACATGTGCTTTTAATCCTGTTTACATGTGCCTTTAATCTGGATTACATGTGCTTTTAATCCTGTTTACATGTGCTTTTAATCCTGTTTACATGTGCCTTTAACCCAGTTTATATGTGCCTTTAATCTGGATTACATGTGCTTTTAATCCTGTTTACATGTGCCTTTAACCCAGTTTATATGTGCCTTTAATTTGGATTACATGTGCTTTTAATCCTGTTTACATATGCCTTTAATCTCGATTACATGTGCTTTTAATCCTGTTTACATGTGCCTCTAACCCAGTTTATATGTGCCTTTAATATGGATTACATGTGCTTTTAATCCTGTTTACATGTGCCTTTAATCTGGATTACATGTGCTTTTAATCCTGTTTACATGTGCCTTTAACCCAGTTTATATGTGCCTTTAATCCTGTTTACATGTGCCTTTAATCTGGATTACATGTGCCTTTAATCCTGTTTACATGTGTGCTTTTAATCTGGTGCAGCTGAGGCTAGAGGAATGTCCTTCACACAAGGGCTGTTCTTTACACATGGTGACATCCTCTTAACAGCCTTTAGTGTGTGTGTGTGTGTGTGTGTGTGTGTGTGTGTGTGTGTGTGTGTGTGTGGACACAGATAAAAGGCCTCCACAAGGTTTTTGTCAGGACAGAAAGAACAGAGGCACCAATGTTCCTGTGCTTATAACATTTATATCCTGTGTGTTCAGTCAAATTCATGAACGTTGCCATGATGGGTGGCACTTATCAGTCTTCCTGTGTGTGTGTGTGTGTGTGTGTTCACAAGCAGCATCCCTTAAAAATAAAGCGAGGAGCAGGAACTCGTGTGGACAGACGTCAGCTCATCAGAGGACATCAGGACGCCCTCGGTGGTTTTGTGTGTTTCACCTCACATTGACCTTACACCCTCAACTGTGTGTGTGTGTGTGTGTGTGTGTGTGTGTGTGTGTGTTCACAGCTTGTTTTTAAGACATTTTCACATTTTAAAGCTTTTCTAAATGCAGTATATATTTAGAATCATTACTCTCTGACATCCCCAGTAGACACAGTTAATATCTCCCATGAGCACCTGGGGCAGAAGGACCTCTGGGCAAGAGCTTCCTAAGAGAAACCAGATCTTCTCCTCTGTACACACACATACAAACACACATGTACACACACGCACATACATATTTACACCCACACACACACACACACACACACACACACACACACACACACACAAATGTACAAACATTTACACACACACGTAAATACACAGACACACACACACACACGTGTATACACACATGTGCATAAACATGTACACACACATTATGTATACATCCACATATATATACACATCACATATGCACACACAGGGTCTCACACACACATGCTCCACCTTACGTACACACTTATGCGCACACACGCACGGACATGTCTGTGTGCACTGACATGTCTGTGTGCACAGACGTACACACACACACACACACACACACAAACATGCGCATGCACACACCCCCTACAGGGCTGGCACCCAGCAGGCCTCACCGTCAGCAGGTTGAGGAGGTCCGTGTTGGCGTCTATTTTGGGCGGGTTGCTCTGGACCAGTGCCAGCTCTTGCAGGATGGCGTAGAGCTGCTGAGTCTTGGCCAAGTTGACCCGGGTTTTCTCCGGGTCGCTCCAGTCAGAAAGGGCCACGTGCACGGCGATGAGATCTTTCAGGTGCACGCCCAGGATTGGGAAACGGAACCCCACACACTCACAAAACCGGCGGCGGTACCGACTGTAGTTCCCACAGGACGTGACCAGCTCGACCAGATCGTTAAAGGTCTGAGACACGGGGGAAGAGATGGAGAGAGACATGACGTGGAGAAGGGACAAAGAAGTGGTGTAGATGATGGTGCAGGTGGGGTGGTGTTGGAGGTTGTGTGGTGTAGATGATGGTGGAGGTGTGGTGGTGATGGAGGTTGTGTGGTGTAGATGATGGTGGAGGTGTGATGGTGTTGGAGGTTGTGTGGTGTAGATGATGGTGGAGGTGTGGTGGTGATGGAGGTTGTGTGGTGTAGATGATGGTGGAGGTGGGGTGGTGATGGAGGTTGTGTGGTAGAGATGATGGTGAAGGTGTGGTGGTGATGGAGGTTGTGTGGTAGAGATGATGGTGAAGGTGTGGTGGTGATGGAGGTTGTGTGGTGTAGATGATGGTGGAGGTGTGGTGGTGATGGAGGTTGTGTGGTAGAGATGATGGTGAAGGTGTGGTGGTGATGGAGGTTGTGTGGTGTAGATGATGGTGGAGGTGTGGTGGTGATGGAGGTTGTGTGGTGTAGATGATGGTGGAGGTGTGGTGGTGATGGAGGTTGTGTGGTGTAGATGATGGTGGAGGTGTGGTGGTGTTGGCGGTTGTGTGGTAGAGATGATGGTGGAGGTGTGGTGGTGTTGGCGGTTGTGTGGTGTAGATGATGGTGAAGGTGTGGTGGTGATGGAGGTTGTGTGGTGTAGATGATGGTGGAGGTGTGGTGGTGATGGAGGTTGTGTGGTAGAGATGATGGTGGAGGTGTGGTGGTGATGGAGGTTGTGTGGTAGAGATGATGGTGGAGGTGTGGTGGTGATGGAGGTTGTGTGGTAGAGATGATGGTGAAGGTATGGTGGTGTTGGAGGTTGTGTGGTGTAGATGATGGTGGAGGTGTGGTGGTGTTGGAGGTTGTAGGGTGTAGATGATGGTGGAGGTGGGGTGGTGTTGGAGGTTGTAGGGTGTAGATGATGGTGGAGGTGGGGTGGTGTTGGAGGCTGTAGGGTGTAGATGATGGTGGAAGTGGGGTGGTGTTGGAGGTTGTGTGGTGTAGATGATGGTGGAGGTGTGGTGGTGATGGAGGTTGTGTGGTGTAGATGATGGTGGAGGTGTGGTGGTGATGGAGGTTGTGTGGTAGAGATGATGGTGAAGGTATGGTGGTGTTGGAGGTTGTGTGGTGTAGATGATGGTGGAGGTGTGGTGGTGATGGAGGTTGTGTGGTAGAGATGATGGTGGAGGTGTGGTGGTGTTGGCGGTTGTGTGGTGTAGATGATGGTGAAGGTGTGGTGGTGATGGAGGTTGTGTGGTGTAGATGATGGTGGAGGTGTGGTGGTGATGGAGGTTGTGTGGTAGAGATGATGGTGGAGGTGTGGTGGTGATGGAGGTTGTGTGGTAGAGATGATGGTGAAGGTGTGGTGGTGATGGAGGTTGTGTGGAGGAGATGATGGTGGTGTATGTAGTTAAGATGGTGGTGCTGTGTTGAAGGTTGTTTAATGGTTGTTGTGGAGTGGAGGAGAGGGTGGAGGAGGAGGTGAGTTTGGTCAGCACCTTGTGGGTGTCGTTGCTGACGTGGGCTTGTGTGTCTTTGAGACGAGAGATGGAGCTGTTGCTAAGACCCCCAACCACAGCCATCAGGGTGTTGAAGTTCTGTAGCTGTAGAAGTTTCTACAGAGAGAAAGAGGAGGGAAGGAGAGAGAGAGATGATAGGAGGGAAGGAAGGAGAGAGAGAGATGATAGGAGGGAAGGAAGGGGAGAGAGAGATGATAGGAGGGAAGGAGAGAGAGAGATGATAGGAGGGAAGGAGAGAGAGACCAAAAGAAGAAGACAAAAAGACAGAATGTTTCTAGAAATTTTTTCCAAAAAAAAAGAAATAAAATATATTAATGATAAAAATGCTAAGAATAAATATGGGTAATAATAGTAATGATAATAGTTAATATTATAATAGTAATTATTATTATTGATTATTATTATTATTATTCTTATTAATGTTATCATCATAAATGAATCAAAAGCTCCTCCATGTCATTTACATGAACAAAACTACACACAATTTGTGTTGAGTACATAGGTCAAAAAAATTATCCTAACCCTAAACCTCTATATGCAATTCCACTAAAAATTGAAACATCCTCACCAGGGGCCTCATTTATAAAGCGTGCGTACGCACAAAAACGGGTCTGAAATGTGCGCACGCAACATCTTGCGCAAAAACTGTGATTTATAAAAAAGTACGTGGCGTAAAAACGTGCGTAGTTTTAAGCAAACTCTAGAGCTGCCGTAAACCTGTAAAACATTGCGGAGAGAGAGAGATAGAGAGAGTGGGGAAATAGTGACATCATCTGGTTAAATAGAGAATTGCAAGTAAATGCGCAAACCATCCTCACGCATCAGTTAATCCCGAATAGATCAAGATTAAGAACAGAAGGACGCTACAATGACGTGCACACTCTGACACGCTCTGTTGTAGAACGCACCATCGGGCTGCTAAAAGGCCGATGGCGCTGTTTAGATGCATCAGGTGGGAGACTGCTTTACAACCCAGAAAAAGTCTGCCGGATAGTGAGAGCATGTGCCGTGCTACACAACATGGTACAGCAGAATGGTCTCCCCCTGATAATGACCGACCAACAAGCAAATGACCCTGAACCAGACCCACATGTTTACCCACCTGACGCACGTAATATTCAAGCAGTCAGACTGCGCGAAGACGTGATGCGTCGATTATAAATAATTGGAGAGAAACGCAAAGGTATTTTTTAACAAGTTCTTTTAATGTACTTGACATTTCAGACAGTATCCCCTTAATCTCTTTAAGCTCATTTGTTAAATTGTCAATTGCTGTAATTGTGTTTATAAAACAGCCTCAGTCAGAACACGACCTCCGCTTAAAGCACGTGGTGCACCGCTGGAGGCAACCGGGGCACCAGAGACACCGGGTTGGCAGTCTTCAGCTGAATGACTGCTGTCCACTCCCACAGTGGATAATTTGGATTATTGTGGATAATTTGTTTTTACCTGGTTCACCAGTGATGGGTTCATCAGCCAAGTCTGTATCGCCCTCCTTTTCAGTCACCATGCCACTTAACAGGGGTTCCTCAATTAAACATGCCATCCTCTCATGAAAAGGAGCCCAATTTCCTGGTTTTGAGCGCACGTACATTTTCACTCCAGATTCCACGCAAAGTTTTATAAATGAGGCCCAGGGGCCTCATGTACAAAGACTTGTGTGGATTTCTTACTAAAAATTGGCGTACGTACAAATCCAGAAAATGGCGTACCCATAAAAAAATCCAGATGTATCAAACTGTGCGTACGCCGGAATCCACGCACATTTCTTTTGTACATCCCAATCAACGTGGAATTGAGCGCACACGCTGACACGCCCCCCTATAAATATGCAAATTCATTTAAATTTGCCCTGCACCGGAGAAATTTGCTCTCTGATCTATCACAAACCATGTGTAAACGGGGAAAAAGAGGAAATTCACAGAATGTGAAAGTAGAGACGCTCCTGAATGAGGTAGAGGTGCGGAAAAAATGTTTGGCACGTTGTGGCATTACGGCAAAGCGCAAAAGGTCTGAGTGGGACAGCGTGTGTGAAGCTTTAAATGGTGTGGGGTCAGAACAACGCACACTGGCAGAATAATATAATGCACCTAAAAAATATCAGTGATGTGCTCACTAGCATCAGCGACTCAATAAAAGAATTGGTTAAAATTTGCGCTGCGCATTAATTTGTCCTGGCTCTGGGTTCGCTGGGTGCTCCACCACCTCCAACAATGGCACGGCATACCTGTGCGCAACATTGTGCAGGACCCCACATGCCCTCACAATACGACACACCTTCTCTGGCCGATACACGAGCATCCCCCGGTCCTGTCCAGGCAGCGCCACCGGCTTTTCAGCTGTCCAATCTCCCTCTCCACTACTGACCGGGTGTAAGAATGGAGAGAATTGTATCTCCGCTCCCGGTCAGTCTGTGGATTACGAAGGGTCATCAGCCACGTCTTGAGCACGTAGCTGCTGTTTCCTAAGTAATTTAACAATTACCCATGTTTAAAATGAATTATTCTAAGCTGGAAATGTCAAATGCTTTTATTTAAATGCTTACATTTTATTGCTTACCAAGAAGCCACCCGTCACGCACTCTGCTAGCTTGTAATCTTATCCCAACCATGCAGTTTGTAAGGATGTACTAATCATTGGGTTGATCCAGGCCAACGTGCCACTACATTAGTAAGGCACATTTTTGCATCACAGATTATTTGCACGTTTTTGGAATTAAAGTGCTTTCTATTCACATAAGCAAATTCCTCCTCAGATGATGCCTTCATAGAAATGTGTGTGCAATCGCTCCGATTACATTAGGGAAACCGGCTATCGCGCAAGTTGCGCTTTAATGTTTGCCTGGTCAACCGCTTCATATGGAAACTTTATATACCTAGCTGACATTCAGATGATCCCATCCAAAACAGCTGGCCTGGCCCGGCTCAAAGATGACTGGGATGTCCCCGACCGGGCTGCTAGTTCTCTTTGAAACGAGACAGTTGCCAGGAAGCCGAGCGTTGTCGCTGGTAATGCGCTACTCCTCGCGTTTCTCTCTCCAAAACTGGACCCAACTCAACACAAGAGGACAGTTCTTGGAAATCTGAAACGGCTTATAAGCCAGTCATCATCATGGGCTAAAGAATCATAATGGTCACGGAAAACTCACCAGATCTACATCTTCACCTCATCTACAGCTACACCATGTCTACTTCCTCACAAGGTCTACAGTTAACCCAGGTCTACATCCTCACCAGGTCTATATCCTCACCAAATCTACATCTTCACCTGATCTACATCTTCACCTGATCAACAGCTACACCAAGTTTACATCCTTGCAAGGTCTACAGTTACACCAGGTCTACAGCTGCACCAGGTCTATATCCTCACCAGGTCTACATCTTCACCAGGTCTACATCTTCACCAGGTCTACAGTTACATCAGGTCTACATCTTCACCAGATCTACAGCTACACCAGGTCTACAGCTACACCAGGTCTACAGCTGTACCAGGTATACATCCTCACAGGTCTATATCCTCACCAGATCTACATCTTCACCAGGTCTACATCCTCACCAGGTTTACAGTTACACCAGGTCTACATCCTCACCAGGTCTACAGTTACCCCAGGTCTACATCCACACCAGGTCTATATCTTCACCAGGTCTACAGCTACACTAGGTCTACATCCTCACCAGGTCTACAGCTACACCAGGCCTACATCCACACCAGGTCTACATCTTCACCAGGTCTACAGCTACACTAGGTCTACATCCTCACCAGGTCTACAGTTACACCAGGTCTACATCCACACCAGGTCTACATCTTCACCAGGTCTACAGCTACACTAGGTCTACATCCTCACCAGGTCTACAGCTACACCAGGCCTACATCCACACCAGGTCTACAGCTACACCAGGTCTACATCCTCACCAGGTTTACAGCTACACCAGGTCTACATCTTCACCAGGTTTACAGCTACACCAGGTCTACATCCTCACCAGGTTTACAGCTACACAGCTAATGTAATAAAGAGCATGATATGGAACCATAGACATTGTAGTGTGATCACACAATACATATCATCATATCGCAGTGCTCAAAGATCAGATATATAATCATTGGATGTATGTTTTTAATCAAACAATGAAGTAACTAATTTTCTGATCTTTAAATGCAATCTTTAGTCATTATGATGTTGTGTTAGTGATCCAGCAATAGAACCTCGCTCCCTGAAAATAGAACAAAGAGAGCCTCCCTGGATTCTAATGACACGTGGTGTTAGTGCCAAAGGGCCACAGCTGAAACCAGGTTTGGGTTTGGAGAAAAACAATGATTCAGAGAGACAATGAGTCAACGAGTCAATGAGTCATATAAAAATAATGCAGAATGAACAGGTTGAATAGATGAGGTTCAAGAGGTGAGTATGAGTGTAATGACAGAGGTGATTGTGGAGGGGGGGGTGATTAAGGGGGGAATAAGTGATGAGAGGGTGATAAAGGAGAGGTTTTAGTGAAGAGAGGGTGATAAACGAAGCCCAGCTGAATGCTAAACACTGAACACTCAACACTGAAGCTCAGTTGAACACTCAACACTGAAGCTCAGCTGATCACTCAACAATGAAGCCAAGCTAAACACTCTACACTGAACACTCAGCTCTAAGGCCCATCTGAACACGCAACTCTGAGCACTCAACACTGAACACTCAACAATGAAGCCCAGCTGAAAACTCAACACCGAACACTCAACACTGAAGCGCAGTGGAACACTCAACACTAAAGCCCAGCTGTACACTGTGTCTAAAGCCTAGCTGGGAGAAGTCTGAGACAGGTGTTCAGTCTTGATTTGAAAATCACTTCTGAGGTTCAGGGAGACTTGCTCGTATCTAAGAGCTGTATCAAAGCCTCTCCATTCTGAGTGCTGACCATACGCACCATCATCTACTGAGATCCTACTGATCTCTCAGACATGCTCAGATTATAGACACTAGAACTACCAAACCCTCGTCTTTAGACAGACTCCCTACTAGACTCCCAACTTATGTCAAATGACATAAGTCTCTTGCTCTCTTGGTAGGTGTGATAAGCCCTTCTTACCTCTAGTGTTATGTAAAAGAAGCGTGTGTCAGCTGTGGGTGGTTGCTGTTGACACACCTTTCAATACACACCTTTGGCTGCCTCATGAGACTGCAAGCTCTCTTGCAAGAAGTCTGCTCATATCAGGATATGTTTGAGATTTGATTTGTGAAAGGTTGAAATAATGTGAAATTGACACAAACATAATATTTGAATTTTAGTGGCATATAAGTGGCATTTTCATCAGTCAAAATAGCTCTGATTTTTTTTAACTTATTTGAAATAGTTTTTGTCTTTTGAAAAACTGCCACTAGGTAAAGATATGGTTACATAATTTTTTACAAAAAAATCCTCAGCTACTTGAAATAGAATAATATTCTTGAGCAATTTTAACTCATCAAGATGGTACTTTTTGCAGTGTGCCTCTTCCAAAAACACAACAGCCATAACCAGGAAACAAAAAGAGGAAGTTTAGGAAATCTCACACTGCAGAAAGTAGCATTTTCATTAGCCAAAATAGCTCTGATTTTTTTACCTTAATTGAAATAGTTTTTGTCTTTTGAAAAACTGCCACTATATGTGCCACTATATCCCATATGTGCAACACCAGAGTTTTTTCTTCTCCATTCCATCTGAGTCAATGGATCTACACAGTTGTCACGTAGGGCAACGCCCCTCTCGTAGCTGCCACTCTGGGTTCCCTTATGTCCGTGTTCCCTGCCTGTTCATCCCGCCCAGCTCGTTTGTCTTCGTGATTCCTCGTTTGTTACCACGCCCCTGTATTATCGTTCACACCTGTCCCTCGTTTTCTGTCCCATGTATATAAACCCCTGAGTCTCCCTTGTCCTTTGTCTGGTGTTTTGATATTTTGATATATTTTGGATGTTTAGCTGTTTCTGTGTTTATCGCTATACCTGACCGTTTATTTGTTCCCGTCTTTTGGTTTCCTGCTTGTTACTCGTGTTCCCCTGTTTTAGTTATGCCAGTATACGCCTGTTTTACTGACTGCCCTCCCGTTATCGACCCGGACTGGCTAAGTGACGACGAGTATGGTATTCCCTGCAATAAATCTCGCTCCTCTCAGCAATTGTGTCCGTCTCCTCGCTCCGTGGCGCAAGCCACGTTACAACAGTTCCCACTATCACCCACCCACCCCCCGTCTACCTGGAGACGGCTCCATATACATAACAAAGGACAGGCCTGGATGGCCTGGATGGCACCTCGTCTTTTGACGAGCTCTTGGTAACTGGTAGGGGAGTATGAAAATGCTTGTAGTCCTATTAAGAGGATAGATGACAAAATATTATATATCCTGGAGAGACATTGAGCAGAAGACAAAGTCTTTTTTACTGCACGAGTTCCATCACACCATGACACACACATACACACACACACACACACACACACGATACAATAATCATACATGGTACTATGTCAGAGCACAGTGGGAGGACTATGTAGAATGTGATTGTGTGTGTGTGTGTGTGTGTGTGTGTTCAGGCCATAGTAATGCCTTGTGAATGAAGCTCTATGGGGGACATCCTCTGCCCTTCAACCCAAACACACACACACACACACACACACACACACACACACACACACACACACACACACACACACACACACACACACAACCCAAAAATCAATCCTGCCCAAGCTGCTCAGATACACACACACACACACATCCATATACACTTATACACTCACACACACACACACCTATATACACTTATACACAGACACACACCAAAAATCAATCCAGCCCCAGCTGCTCCAGCACACACGCAAACACACACACACCCACCCACACACACACACACACAAACACCCACACACATGCATACATGCCCATACCACCTTTATTGTAGCCAAACATGAATTTATTATTTTTGCTAAGAACAAAGACTAAATTGTGTAAAACCACACAAGGCTTTCTGTGTGGGAGCCCATCGGTGTTCCTTCCTCCCCACATTCACCCCAGGTCCCCGGGAGAGACGGGGTGCACAGCGGGGGGTGTTTGGAGAGGAGAGGACCCGATAGAGGGGTAGGAGAGAGGGATCAGGAAGATGAGGCATAGGGGGTGAGGGCGTCCTGGGGCGGGGCTGCTACGGGACGCCCAACGGCCAAAAAACCTTTAGAGCCAGAAGCCGGCAGAGCACATCAATATTTTAACATCTCCGCACCTGTGGGAGAGCACAGAGCACACATACTACACACAGAACACACATACTACACACAGAACACACATACTACACACGTACTATACACAGAACACACATACTACACACCAATGATGTCAGTAACGCGTTACTCTAATCTTACAACTTTTTTCAGTAATGAGTAATATAACGCGTTACTATTTCCAGTCCAGTAATCAGATTAAAGTTACTTATCCAAATAACTGTGCATTACTATTTTTTATTTTACTTAGTAAAAAAATATATATTTCCTTTCTTCTTGGCTGAGTTAAACTTTTGCGTCTGACCGTAGTGCTTGACTCCGCACGTGAACCTGTGAGAGGGCGAGCACGTTCACGTCATTCTGTGCAGTGTTCCCCGTAATGATATGTGGTAGTGTAAAGAAACACCCCTCACAAACAGGGGAAGGAACATTTACCTGACGAATTTTAATGTTGCATTGTGTTCCAGGTTTGAAAAGTGCTGGAATTTTGGCTAACGTAGCCTACTTTAAAATGCTTGAAATTGTAATGGTATTTCGTTTCACAACAAATAGCTGTCTGACTGAATAGTTCGCTTGTATTATGTTTACAAATATATTTACAAATAATGCCGCGCAGTGACACAAACGTAATGTCAGGAGATACATTATTCAAATGTCAGGAGATACATTATTACTGTTAAAAATGCACTTCCAATAAAGTGAGTATTGAAAAAACTAATTTTGCTGCTGAATGTAACTACTAAAGCAGGGGTGCTCATTACGTCGATCGCGAAGGAAGTGTTGGTCGATCGCGAAGGAATGTGCGTAGATCGCGTCACATAAAATAGTAGTAGATGAATCGCACATCTGCACTGACGGTTGTATTTTGATTGACATTCACGGTAGCCAATCTGCAATCCACTCAACAAATTACGTACTACACACAGAACACACATACTACACACAGAACACACGTACTACACACAGAACACATGTACTACACATGTACTACACACAGAACACACACAGAAAACAGATACTACACACAGACTACACACAGAACACACTCGCACAAGCCCGCATTTCATCAGGGAGCCCATTCCACAGCATTGGACCTGCAACACAGAATGCTCTTTTCCCAGTGGAACATAACTTATAGGGCGGAACCACAGGCAAGTGTTGGCTTGAAGATCTAAGTGTACGCATCGGGGAGTATGGCTGGAGTAACCTACTTAAGTAGGAAGGAGCAAGGTCATGCAGGGATTTAAAAACCAACACTAGCAGTTTGTACTGGATGCGATACTACACTGGAAGCCAATGAAGGTGACACAGAACCGGAGTAATATGCTCCCAAGATCTTTTATGTGTAAGCACCCTCGCAGCTGAATTCTGCACATACTGCAGCTTGCTCAAGGCCCGCGCAGGGAGGCCATACAACAGAGCATTGGAGTAATCCAGTCGGCATGTGACAAACGCATGGATCAAGGTCTCAGCAGCAGCAAAAGAAAGGAAAGGGCGAATCCTAGAAATACTCCTAAGATGGAAGAAGGCTGACCTACATGTATTTTTAATGTGTGACTCAAAAGATAACGTAGAGTCAAACGTGACTCCGAGATTTCTTACCTCAGCAGAGGTAGAAACAACAAAACCCGGAATACTAACAGTAGTGTCACCAAGTCTCCTAACTGTAGTAGGAGAAGCAATTATGATGGCCTCAGATTTTCTATTGTTTAAACTCAGGAAGTTCTCCATCATCCGTGCCTTAACGTCCGTTAAGCAGCTCAACAAGGCAAGAGGAGGCAAGCTATGGGCAGGTTTGGTGTAGATATAAATCTGCACATCATCAGCATAGCAGTGAAACTGCAGCCCATGCTGCCTAATAATGTCCCCAAGAGGAAGCAGGTACAAAATGAAAAGCAGAGGTCCAAGCACTGAGCCCTGGGGGACTCCATGTGAAACGGAACAAATGTCAGATTTAAAACCTCCAATAGAAACAAACTGCTGCCTGTCAGAGAGATAAAAAGTGATCCATGCTAACGCAGTCGCAGTTATGCCAATCATATTTTTAAGCTAAGATAGCAATAGGCTATGGCACACTGTGTCAAATGCTGCAGTTAGGTCCAGTAAAATAAGCAAACTAAGCAGTCCCTGGTCAGCCGCCATAAACAAATCAATCACCACCCTGACAAGAGCAGTTTCAGTACTGTGATTTCTCCTAAAACCAGACTGAAAGACCTCAAGACCTCAGATCACAGGATTCAATATGTTCCTTTAACTGCGCAGCTACTGTTCGCTCCAGCAGTTTAGTGAGAAATGGGAGATTCGAAATGGGCCTATAGTTATCAAAATTCTCAGGATCTAAGCCAGGCCTCTTGAGAACTGGAGTGATGGCTGCCAGCTTCAAACATGCCGGAACCATTCCTGAGCTAAGTGAAGCATTAATGACCATAGTAATAAGAGGACAGACAGACGGAGAACAGGCTTTCACCCATTGTGTTGGCATGGGATCCAGTTGACATGTCGTTGCCCTAGAGGTCATAACAAGCTCTGCAACAAACTGCTGATCTACCGCATCAAAAGCAGTAAAATAACTGCTACTGGACTGCGAGAATGGTCGAGATGTATCCAACACATTCACAGTAGGCTGAAACTGTGAGTATACTGTGTCTATTTTATGATCCATAAAACGAGAACAACGTTCAAGCGACACACGTACTACACACAGAACTCACACAGAACACACGTACCACACACAGATCACGTGAAGGTCACCCCAGCTGGAGGAAAGTTCTAATATCTGTCCAGATAGCTGGAGTTACTGGCGAATTTACGAAGAGCGTTGGCTTGTACCCCCGCACTTAAGAGGAGGAAACAGTAATGAGACACATATCCTGTGAGAGCTAGGGGGGTGGAGAGTGTAGATATCCTTATGTGACTCACGCCTCCTCTGACATGACACTGCACAACAGGTGAGAACAGCCAGGTCGTGCAGGGGTCAGCGCCCCGGTGGCTCTAACCGTGTTCATCTCACACCATCCCCACCAGAGCGGCGCTGTCACACTAAAACACTGATTTGTAGATTTGTTCTTATCTGAGACTGTGACCTTTCTGAAAAGAGAGATATTCCAGTCCATGTAGCTAAAGCGCGCAGTAAAACATTTTTATAAAGATCAGGCAGGTCTTGTTCTCTCTGCGTCCTACTCCAATGCCAGATCGCGGCGCCCTCTTCCTTCCTGGGGGTATGTAACATGATGTCTCTGTCAAATTCCAGAATGACAGCAGTAATTTTTCATGTCTGTAACAGACTGGATCCACACAGAGATCACATTCTGGTTCACAGCAGTCAGTTAGAAACCTGGGCAGCTACTAAAATGAAGCATTTCTAAAAAGGGCTGAAACCTGGCGTTTCACACAGTGGTTTATTCAGGCACTGGGCGCTGTGACGTGATTGGACACGACCGAAAGGGAAACAATTCAGATAAAACAAGAAGTGGAAGAGCCAAGAGAGAACCAGTCAACACGATGTACAAGAGGAGTGTTTAACATATTTTAAAATGTACCATCGTTAAATGTTGAGGTAGCTGAACATAATATAATAATAATATAAGGTTACTGTTCGGTTGTGTTACCACCACTGCATCCCAGACAGCAGGTTTAGTACGATAGAAGCACAGATGTTTTTTTAACTTACAGTGTTGTTAAGTAGTCTAACCTCCATTTACATGCCCACAGCCTCCATCTACATACCTACAGCCTCCATCTACATAGCCACAGCCTCCATCTACATACCCACAGCCTCCATCTACATACCCACAGCCTCCATCTACATGACTACAGCCTCCATCTACATGACTACAGCCTCCATCTACATACCTACAGCCTCCATTTACATGCCCACAGCCTCCATCTACATACCTACAGCCTCCATCTCCATGCCCACAGCCTCCATCTACATACCTACAGCCTCCATCTACATGACTACAGCCTCCATCTACCTGACTACAGCCTCCATCTACATGCCCACAGCCTCCATCTACATACCTACAGCCTCCATCTACATGACTACAGCCTCCATCTACATACCTACAGCCTCCATCTACCTGACTACAGCCTCCATCTACATGCCCACAGCCTCCATCTACATACCTACAGCCTCCATCTACATGACTACAGCCTCCATCTACATACCTACAGCCTCCATCTACATACCTACATCCTCCATCTACATGACTACAGCCTCCATCTACATGACTACAGCCCCCATCTACATACCTACAGCCTCCATCTCCATGCCCACAGCCTCCATCCACATACCTACAGCCTCCATCTACATACCTACAGCCTCCATCTCCATGCCCACAGCCTCCATCTACATGACTACAGCCTCCATCTACATACCTACAGCCTCCATCTACATGACTACAGCCTCCATCTACATGACTACAGTCTCCATCTACATGCCCACAGCCTCCATCTACACGCCCACAGCCTTCAACTACATACCTACAACCTCCATCTACATACCTACAACCTCCATCTGCATGACTACAACCTCCATCTACATGACTACACGCACACACACACACACACACACACACACACACACACTCCCACACTCCCCCCCCACACACACACACACACTCCCACACTCCCCCCCCCCACACACACACACCCACCCACACTCCCCCCCCCACACACACACCCACCCACCCACACACACACACCCACCCACACTCCCCCCCCCACACACACACACCCACCCACCCACACACACAGGTCCTCAGCGAGCTGGTTTTGGCATGCACGACAGACCTGTGCCACGCAGACGAAGTGTGTGAGGACGGCGGCCCGCTGCTGGGGGGTGGGCTTGGTGAGCACCATGAGCTGGATCCAGCGGGACACACTGTTGAAGAGGGAGATGAAGCGCTCCAGGATGGGGTTGTCCACAGTGCAGCCATGCATCACAAAACTGTGGTAGTCCTGGAACTACAGCACCACACACACACACACGCATATTTACACACACACAAACACACACATACACTCACACACACTCACACACACAAACTTTTACACACACTCACACACCAGGATCTTGCAGAAGGACTTGTACTCCAAGTAGGTTAGGTGGTCGGCGAGTTCAGAGGAGTCCAGATGATCAAAAAGCAGAGACATCTTCCTCTTCTTCGACAGGGATGGGACTCGCTGAGTTACCTGCCGTTTCCACTTATACGATGGCCTGCGAGGGACAAAAAGTACTCAAAGAAATGTAAAAAACCCACTACAATAAAACAACGCTAAAGGTTCAATTCTACTTGAGTCTATGTATAATTTTGGGAGGGATTGATTGTACTGGTTTTCACATGATAATGTGTGTGTTTTGTGTGTATGCTTTTAATTGTGTGTGTATGTGTGTGTGTGTGTGTGTGTGTGTGTGTGTGTGTGTGTGTGTGTGTGTGTGTGTGTGTGTGTGTGTGTACGTGTGTGTGTGTGTGTGTACGTGTGTGAGCACACTTACACACTCTCTACATCAATAAGTTGGCTCTCTCTCTCATTGCCTTCTGTGTTGAGCTGTTCCCTGAGATCTCTAATCTGTTCAGCTAAAGCTGGATTGAGATTGAACTCTGCAGGAAACTCTGAGATCCAGAATCTACAGAAGGAGAGAGAGAAAAGAGAGAGAGAGAGAGAATTGGAATATATGTACTAAGCTTCAAAGCTGTGGTGCAAACAATACAGGATTCACATATGTGAGAGACTACAGTGTTGAATGTTCAGCTGAGAGAGAGACTGTAGTTTAGAACATTCAGCTGTGTGAGAGAGACTAGTTTAGAACGTTTAGCTGTGAGACTGTAGTTTAGAACATTCAGCTGTGTGAGAGACTATAGTTTAGAACGTTCAGCTGTGAGAGAGACTGTAGTTTAGAACATTCAGCTGTGAGAGAGACTGTAGTTTAGAACATTCAGCTGTGAGAGAGACTGTAGTTTAGAACATTCAGCTGTGTGAGAGAGACTGTAGTTTAGAACATTCAGCTGTGTGAGAAAGACTAGTTTAGAACGTTTAGCTGTGAGAGAGACTGTAGTTTAGAACATTCAGCTGTGTGAGAGACTATAGTTTAGAACGTTCAGCTGTGAGAGAGACTGTAGTTTAGAACATTCAGCTGTGAGAGAGACTGTAGTTTAGAACATTCAGCTGTGTGAGAGAGACTATAGTTTAGAACATTCAGCTGTGTGAGAGAGACTGTAGTTTAGAACATTCAGCTGTGAGAGAGACTGTAGTTTAGAACGTTCAGCTGTGAGAGAGACTGTAGTTTAGAACATTCAGCTGTGTGAGAGAGACTATAGTTTAGAACCTTCAGCTGTGTGAGAGAGACTGTAGTTTAGAACATTCAGCTGTGAGAGAGACTGTAGTTTAGAACGTTCAGCTGTGAGAGAGACTGTAGTGGACGTTCAGCTGTGTGAGAGAGACTGTAGTGGACATTCAGCTGTGTGAGAGAGACTGTAGTGGACGTTCAGCTGTGTGAGAGAGACTGTAGTGGACGTTCAGCTGTGAGAGAGACTGTAGTGGACGTTGAGCTGTGAGAGAGACTGTTCAGTCTTACTTGACCAGGTGACAGATTCGACTCCTGATCTCAGCCGTTGATCTCTCCTCCTGAGACCTGATGTTTTGTTAAGACTCGGTAACCCCGTTCACTGAAACCAGGGACCCTGTACGACAACATTCTGGTTTATACACGTCAGAAACCATAAGCCTGAAGGTGCAGAGGTGAAGCTTATCCCCAACCCACGGGTGGGGGTCCACGTGACAGAAGGATACTTGTGCAGGAGCATTCTGGCCAGGTCCGTAGAGGGCAGGTACCAGGGATGCATCATCAGAAACATACGCACCAAAGAGGTGTCCTTCAGCTTCCCAGTGTCATCTAGACAAACGCCAACACAATAGGTCACAGCCTGGTATCGCCCAATCACGTGCCAACACAACAGGTCACAGCCTGGCATCATCCAATCACGCGTCAACACAACTGCTCACAGCCTGCCATTGTCTAATAACGTGTCCGAGCACAGCAGTCAGTGAAAGCAGACTAAAACCATTTACAGACATAACATTTGAATGATGTAAAAACGTTAACAGACATAATCAGACATGTCACTTAATACACCAGCATTTTATACACTAACACTTAACACACAGGCACTTAATACACCAGCACTTAACGCACTAACATGTAATATTCTGACCCTTAATACATCAGCACTTAACACACTAACATGTAATATTTTGACCCATAATACATCAGCACTTAACACACAACACTTAACACGCTGGAACCCAACAATGCTGACACTCAACACTTTAACGCTTAATACACCAACACTTAACACACTCACCAAATGCTAGGATGGAGGCCTCCACCAGTTCCTCCACTGTGGCCGACTCCAATGACAGCGCCTCCATTCTCTCGTTCCTATCTCGCTGTCAGTCCTGTCAGAGACTCAATCGCTCACTCCCTTGTTCCTCCTCTTCCTCCTCTTTCTTCCTCTTCTTTCGCCACTCCTCTACTCCCTAAAAAGGAATAAAACAGCAAAAATCACATAATCACATATTCATGGATTCATTCGCTTGTCTTTGGTGCTTGGCACACAAAACCTGACCTTATGTTCTAAAGGCTCCCACAATGAACCTTTTCCTCGTTTACAATGCTAATACAACGTATTCAACATGAAGAAAGTATATGAAGCATTGAAACGAAGGTGCCAGTGGCAGTCTAGTTTGGCCATCCTGTAACACACCACACGCTGGAAATGGTTTAGAGTTATAACACACCACACACTGGAAATGGTTTAGAGTTATAACACACCACACGCTGGAAATGGTTTAGAGTTATAACACACCACACACTGGAAATGGTTTAGAGTTATAACACACCACACACTGGAAATGGTTTAGAGTTATAACACACCACACGCTGGAAATGGTTTAGAGTTATAACACACCACACGCTGGAAATGGTTTAGAGTTGTAACACACCACACGCTGGAAATGGTTTAGAGTTATAACACACCACACGCTGGAAATGGTTTAGAGTTATAACACACCACACGCTGGAAATGGTTTAGAGTTATAACACACCACACGCTGGAAATGGTTTAGAGTTATAACACACCACACACTGGAAATGGTTTAGAGTTATAACACACCACACACTGGAAATGGTTTAGAGTTGTAACACACCACACACTGGAAATGGTTTAGAGTTATAACACACCACACACTGGAAATGGTTTAGAGTTATAACACACAACACGCTGGAAATGGTTTAGAGTTGTAACACACCACACACTGGAAATGGTTTAGAGTTATAACACACCACACACTGGAAATGGTTTAGAGTTATAACACACAACACGCTGGAAATGGTTTAGAGTTATAACACACCACACACTGGAAATGGTTTAGAGTTATAACACACAACACGCTGGAAATGGTTTAGAGTTATAACACACCACACACTGGAAATGGTTTAGAGTTATAACACACCACACGCTGGAAATGGTTTAGAGTTATAACACACCACACGCTGGAAATGGTTTAGAGTTATAACACACCACACGCTGGAAATGGTTTAGAGTTGTAACACACCACACGCTGGAAATGGTTTAGAGTTATAACACACCACACGCTGGAAATGGTTTAGAGTTATAACACACCACACGCTGGAAATGGTTTAGAGTTATAACACACCACACACTGGAAATGGTTTAGAGTTATAACACACCACACACTGGAAATGGTTTAGAGTTGTAACACACCACACACTGGAAATGGTTTAGAGTTATAACACACCACACACTGGAAATGGTTTAGAGTTATAACACACAACACGCTGGAAATGGTTTAGAGTTGTAACACACCACACACTGGAAATGGTTTAGAGTTATAACACACCACACACTGGAAATGGTTTAGAGTTATAACACACAACACGCTGGAAATGGTTTAGAGTTATAACACACCACACACTGGAAATGGTTTAGAGTTATAACACACAACACGCTGGAAATGGTTTAGAGTTATAACACACCACACACTGGAAATGGTTTAGAGTTATAACACACCACACGCTGGAAATGGTTTAGAGTTATAACACACCACACACTGGAAATGGTTTAGAGTTATAACACACCACACGCTGGAAATGGTTTAGAGTTATAACACACCACACACTGGAAATGGTTTAGAGTTATAACACACCACACGCTGGAAATGGTTTAGAGTTATAACACACCACACGCTGGAAATGGTTTAGAGTTATAACACACCACACGCTGGAAATGGTTTAGAGTTATAACACACCACACGCTGGAAATGGTTTAGAGTTATAACACACCACACGCTGGAAATGGTTTAGAGTTATAACACACCACACACTGGAAATGGTTTAGAGTTATAACACACCACACACTGGAAATGGTTTAGAGTTATAACACACCACACACTGGAAATGGTTTAGAGTTGTAACACACCACACACTGGAAATGGTTTAGAGTTGTAACACACCACACACTGGAAATGGTTTAGAGTTATAACACACCACACACTGGAAATGGTTTAGAGTTATAACACACAACACGCTGGAAATGGTTTAGAGTTGTAACACACCACACACTGGAAATGGTTTAGAGTTATAACACACCACACACTGGAAATGGTTTAGAGTTATAACACACAACACGCTGGAAATGGTTTAGAGTTATAACACACCACACACTGGAAATGGTTTAGAGTTATAACACACAACACGCTGGAAATGGTTTAGAGTTATAACACACAACACGCTGGAAATGGTTTAGAGTTATAACACACCACACACTGGAAATGGTTTAGAGTTATAACACACCACACGCTGGAAATGGTTTAGAGTTATAACACACCACACACTGGAAATGGTTTAGAGTTATAACACACCACACGCTGGAAATGGTTTAGAGTTATAACACACCACACACTGGAAATGGTTTAGAGTTATAACACACCACACGCTGGAAATGGTTTAGAGTTATAACACACCACACGCTGGAAATGGTTTAGAGTTATAACACACCACACGCTGGAAATGGTTTAGAGTTATAACACACCACACGCTGGAAATGGTTTAGAGTTATAACACACCACACGCTGGAAATGGTTTAGAGTTATAACACACCACACACTGGAAATGGTTTAGAGTTATAACACACCACACACTGGAAATGGTTTAGAGTTATAACACACCACACACTGGAAATGGTTTAGAGTTGTAACACACCACACACTGGAAATGGTTTAGAGTTGTAACACACCACACACTGGAAATGGTTTAGAGTTATAACACACCACACACTGGAAATGGTTTAGAGTTATAACACACAACACGCTGGAAATGGTTTAGAGTTGTAACACACCACACACTGGAAATGGTTTAGAGTTATAACACACCACACACTGGAAATGGTTTAGAGTTATAACACACAACACGCTGGAAATGGTTTAGAGTTATAACACACCACACACTGGAAATGGTTTAGAGTTATAACACACAACACGCTGGAAATGGTTTAGAGTTATAACACACCACACACTGGAAATGGTTTAGAGTTGTAACACACCACACACTGGAAATGGTTTAGAGTTATAACACACAACACGCTGGAAATGGTTTAGAGCAGGGGTACTCAACTGGCGGACCGCGGTCCGGATCCGGACCCGAACGCAGTCCTGTCTGGACCCAATCTCATTCCTGATTAACTGGATACGGACCAAAACAAAAACGTAGCATATATTTCAGGGCTATCGAAAAAACACTCCGTCACAAGTGTTACGTTTGCCACCCCCGCTCAACAACTTACGTTCGCCACCCCCCCCCCCCCCCCCCCCCGGGCTACAAGCCTGGTTGACGCTTCGCGAGCGGTGCGAGGGTCCGCGCGGCGAAAATTACGTAATCGCTGAAGCTCCGCGTGCGCCGCGCTTCAGCGCAATGAACAAAGTCACGTTTTCAGGGTTCATACACCTTTATAAGGTGGAGTTCAAGCACTTGTACGTCACTTTCAAGGTCCATTTCAATATTTCCCAGCATGTTAAACATAATTAAGTTAAATATTTATACATATACTCGAAATAATTCGCTTTTTATCACATTATTTAATGGTTGTTTATTTTAAAAACGCCCAATCTTCACGTCTTCACGTTCTCATGTTTCGTCCTGGAATTACAAGAGGCTCGTATTTGTTAACCTAATACAAGAGAACTATTCAGTCAGACAGATATTTGTTGTGAAACCAAGTAGTTACAATTTAGTACTTTAACCTAAATTCCATCACTTTTCAAACCTGAAACACATAGCAACATTAAAATTGGTCAGGTAAATGTTCATTCCCCTGTTTTGAGGGGTGTTTCTACCACATATTGTTTCGGACAAAACACCACAACCCCCCCCCCGGACCTCAGGTCACAGGTATCTGCCAAAATTGGACCGCGGACAAATTTAGTTGAGTACGCCTGGTTTAGAGTTATAACACACCACACACTGGAAATGGTTTAGAGTTGTAACACACCACACACTGGAAATGGTTTAGAGTTATAACACACAACACGCTGGAAATGTTTGAGTTATAATACACCACAGACTGGAAATGTTTTAGAGTTATAACACAGTGGAATTACATTAGAGTTTTAATACAATATACACTACAAAACAGATTTTGAGCTAAAGGAATTTGAACTTCTGTCTGAGTACTTCTGGGTATGACTGCTGGTGGGGTGATTACCCACCTGTCACCAGCTGTGACACAGTTCTACCTGGCAGTGTCATCAATAAAGACACGTGACACAGTGACACGGGCATCACACTCAATAAAGACACGTGAGACAGTGACGTGGGCATCACACTCAATAAAGACACGTGAGACAGTGACGTGGGCATCACACTCAATAAAGACACGTGAGACAGTGACATGGGCATCACACTCAATAAAGACACGTGACACAGTGACATGGGCATCACTCTCAATAAAGACACGTGACACAGTGACATGGGCATCACTCTCAATAAAGACACGTGACACAGTGACATGGGCATCACACTCAATAAAGACACGTGACACAGTGACACGGGCATCACTCTCAATAAAGACACGTGACACAGTGACATGGGCATCACACTCAATAAAGACACGTGACACAGTGACATGGGCATCACACTCAATAAAGACACGTGACACAGTGACATGGGCATCACACTCAATAAAGACACGTGACACAGTGACATGGGCATCACACTCAATAAAGACACGTGACACAGTGACATGGGCATCACACTCAATAAAGACACGTGACACAGTGACATGGGCATCACACTCAATAAAGACACGTGACACAGTGACATGGGCATCACACTCAATAAAGACACGTGACACAGTGACATGGGCATCACTCTCAATAAAGACACGTGAGACAGTTCCACCAGCAGTGCTGGCCTGCCCTTCTGGAGGCTAGGAGGAGGGATGTGTGTAAAACTCCTGTATGGAGCATCTGCCCATCACACTCTGCTCTTGAAGAGTAGAAATAGTGTCTTTTGCTGTATAATGTGGTCACAGCGCTAAGCTTACGTGCTAAAAACCATAGTTTTTAAAAAATAGTGTCAAACTTCTTGTGGCTTATAGATGTGCTATATTTGGCCCATGTGAGCATAAACCAGTCACATGACCACTCTCAGATAGTCATGGAAACAAATGCACATGCGCTTATGCACAAAGCGGACACGCGCACACACACACACACACACACACACACACACACACACACACACACAAACAAAATAAAAGACACATTGTCAAACCATCGACCACAGAAACCACAATCCAACATTTCCTGCTGCTGATAGAGTCTTTATACAGGGTACGTGTCTGCATGGGAGAGACAAGGAGTAACACACACACACACACACACACACACACACACACTCCACTACTCTCCCTCACACACACACACACACACACACACACACTCCACTACTCTCCCTCACACACACACACACACACACACACACACAAACACACCACCATGTACACTTGTTTAATGTTTAGTGATGTTTAATGTTAGTAAGTTCCTGGGCAGGATACCATGGCAACCCTCTGGCATACATTTACAGCATACCGAAAGTAATTTAACCAGCAGATGCACACTCAGACACACACACAAACACACTCAGACACACACACACTCAAAACCACAAGCGATGTACCGCACACTAGCCAAGCACAGGATCACTGTCAATATGCAGATAAGCAAATGATTATCATCAGTTCCAACTATAGCAGACACTGCACCCCCTGCAGCATGAGACCAGTCAATAACTGATAGATGATAGACTGATTGATGATTGACTGATCACTGAATCAGTGAAGTGTAATTCATGCACTGGGGGAAGCATGAGACAGATGAGAGGGTTAAGGGGCGTGTCTTGACTGACTGGAGTCAAGGGTTAAGGGGCGTGTCTTGACTGACTGGAGTCAAGGGTTAAGGGGCGTGTCTTGACTGACTGAAGTCAAGGGTTAAGGAGCGTGTCTTGACTGACTGAAGTCAAGGGTATGGGGCGTGTCTTGACTGACTGAAGTCAAGGGTATGGGGCGTGTCTTGACTGACTGAAGTCAAGGGTATGGGGCGTGTCTTGACTGACTGAAGTCAAGGGTATAGGGGCGTGTCTTGACTGACTGCAGCCACTGTTCATGTCTTACTCTTGGGCCGATACCTGCACATGAAACATGACCAGAGGAGAAGAGACCAGAGGAAAAGAGACCAGTGGAGGAGAGACCAGTGGAGGAGAGACCAGAGGACGAGAGACCAGAGGTGAAGAGACCAGAGGAAACGAGACCAGAGGAGAAGAGGCCAGAGGAAAAGAGGCCAGAGGAGAAGAGACCAGAGGAGAAGAGACCAGAGGAGAAGAGACCAGTGGAGAAGAGACTAGAGGAGAAGAGGCCAGAGGAGAAGAGGTCAGAGGAGAAGAGGTCAGAGGAGAAGAGGTCAGAGGAGGAGAGACCAGAGGAGAAGAGACCAGAGGAGAAGAGACCAGAGGAGAAGACACCAGAGGAGGAGAGACCAGAGGAGAAGAGGCCAGTGGAGAAGAGGCTAGTGGAGAAGAGACCAGAGGAGAAGAGACCAGAGGAGAAGAGACTAGTGGAGAAGAGACTAGAGGAGAAGAGACCAGAGGAGAAGAGACCAGTGGAGAAGAGACCAGTGGAGAAGAGACCAGAGGAGAAGAGACTAGTGGAGAAGAGACTAGAGGAGAAGAGACCAGAGGAGAAGAGACCAGAGGAGAAGAGACCAGTGGAGAAGAGACTAGTGGAGAAGAGACTAAAGGAGAAGAGACCAGTGGAGAAGAGACCAGTGGAGAAGAGACTAGAGGAGAAGAGACTAGAGGAGAAGAGGAGGTCATGAGATCAGCTTAGCGCTCACTCGTCTGAAGGCTTTAGCAGTGTGAGCAGACAGGCAGGGTGTGCTATGTGGGTTTTTATGGTGTGATCTTCAGAGCAGTCTCAATGAGTCAATCTAACTGTGCGTTCACACCGAAAGCGACGAGAGCGACACGGCGACCGGAAGTCATTCATTTTCAATGAGAGTGAGCGACACCCAGCGACGCGACGCGATTTTATCGCTTTCGGTGTGAACGCACAGTAACAGTTCAGTGTATATAAAATTTTGTGATGACACACAGATGTGTGCACACAAACACAGTCACACCCACACATGATCACACACACACACACACATAGTGACACATACACACCCACACACACACACACAATGACACATACATATCCACAAATATACACACACACAGACATGCATATGCCAATGTCTTCAAGGCATATCTGATGGGAGTGTGACTGGGCCAACCTCACTAATGCACAATGTTACAGCAACGCTCTAATTCTGAGCACTAGCCAATCACCACGGTTTAATTCCAAGCACTGGCCAATCACCATGGTTTAATTCTGAGCAAGTGACACCTTAAAGGCCTTAACTACATTAATACACTGTAAACAATACATTCAGAGAGGGAGGGTTGACACACACACTCGCACACGTCCCCCTTGTGTGGTGTGTGTGTGTGTGGTCTGTGGTGTGTGTAACACTGTCCTTTTCCTTTACTGTCACTGTGTGACAGCGTGGCGGGCACACACACACACACAATTATAGCCTTGGGGGAGGGGAGGTGCACTGAGAGAGAGAGAGAGAGAGAGAGAGAGAGAGAGAGAGAGAGAGAGAGAGAGAGAGAGAGAGAGAGAAAAGAGGAAGACAAAAAGAAAATTCTAGTTATTTAGATTTATATATCAAAACTGCAAACCACAAAAAGAGAGAGAGAGAGAGGGAGAGCGAGAGAGAGAGAGGGAGAGAGAGACACAGATGAGGGGGCAGTTCAGTTCAAACTTGAGGCTCGAATTAGACTTGTATTAGACTTACATTAAACTCATATTAGACTCAGACCTGTATTAAACTTATATTAGGCCCATAGTAAACTCATATTAGACTGGTACTAGACTCATGTTATGCTCATGTTAGGCTCGTATTATGGCCCATTTCCACTAGGGCCTGCTCACGGTTTGTGAGTGTTTCCATTAGTACCAGGTCCCAGTTTGCCGGTACCTTCGGGTACTTTTTTCGTACCTACTCGCTCGAGGTTCTAACCGTTCCAAAGCGGAAAACTTCTGTGACGTGGAGGAACAGCATGACACTGATTGGCCAGGGAGTGTCGTCACAGGTTGCGTCACAGGAGAGTGACTCCTCCGCTATGGACTCCTCAGCCATTTTTAAAACCCAAGGAGCGAAGTCTGTTCCCTGGTCAAACGCCGAGGTACAAACCTTTCTGTTAATAATCAAAAAATCAAAAAATCCAGAGCGATCAAAAAATCCAGGGCGAACTGGACGGGGCCACTAGAAATGTAAAGGTTTTTAGCGAGGTTTCCGCGCTAATGGCCACTCATGGCTACCAGCGGTCCGTTCAGCAGTGCCAGTCGGTCCAAGCTAAAAAAGCTTAAAAGCGATTACCGGGCGGTGAAGGACCATAACGGGCGCAGCGGAGCAAACCGCAAAGACTGGAAATGGTTCCAGCAAATGGATGTCATATACGGTCACCGGCCAGCCAGTAACGGAAGAGAAAACGTGCTGGACACGACAATGTCGGTGCTGGAGGCCACGGAGAATGGTGAGTGAATTGTGATTTCAGTTTTACTAGGCTCGTAAAAGATGTAATATGAACATAATATGAACGCATCTATTGTAAACACAGGAATTTAGAGCTGTGTTTGTAGTTAATGTTACCACCAGTCACTACTGTACAATTGCTAGCTCTTAGCCTTGCTAGTTGCTAGTTAGCTGTAGCCATAAACAAAGCATGAGCAGCGATGGCGTGCTACACATTTTGTGCAGTTACGCTATATTGTTGTTGCTTTCACGGGAATGCTTGTGTTTAATATTTGTTATTTTTTACGTTCAAGATTCCCCTTCCACTGACGAAGCGTGCGGAGTTGGCGGAAAATGTTTCCTTCAACCGGGCTTTCCTCGGGGTGCTTGGCGAACTTGTGAACACCATGCGAGACAGACGCCAGTAAAAGAACACAAAATGTTGCTTGTGGTACTATAAATATTTATTTCATATAAAGCTATACGTTATTTTTAGGTAATTTGCTTTTTGCACTTTTTAAAACTATAACTATATTATTTACATATTTTGTACTTTAAATATCTATATTTCATAATAAAGTTTGATTTCATTTGATTGTATGACTGATGCTTGGGTGTGTTCAGCCTGTTTGAGTAATACCAAATTATTATCAATAATTAGAGCAACCACATACAATAATGAAGATAAAGATAAATAAGATACAATAATGGTATGTGTTAAGGGGCATCGACCGGTGTTGTGGACGCATACAAATGATGTCACGACACTACAACCCGCGCGCCAACAGCGACTCCACCCACATTGTGGTGGTCCACCGTTGTAATGGAAACACAACGCAACCGTACCGTTCCGTTGCGAATCGATCCGTATCGAACCGTGCCACGCCAAGCAGGCCCGTGTGGAAATGCGCCATTAGACTCAGACTAAAACTAGACTGGTGATGGCAGGGTGGGCTGTGAGCTCCCTGCCTATAATCAGGCACAGTCACCAGGCCAGACGCCAACCTGGGGATGTGTTCTAGTAGCAGCAAGTCAGAGGTCACTCAGGTGTGACCTATGGACCCTTTTCCACCATTCAAACAGAAAGACAGACACTCCAAACCAACAAAGTGAAACAGAACCAGGCCTCACACCTCCATGACACGCCAGCGGCTCTGGTTACACCCACACACACACACACACATCTGACGACACACTTCCTCGTCACACCATCACAGACACGTCTGCGGTTCAGGAATAAACACCACCACCCACAGTTTCCCTGCCCTGCTCCACCCTACTGTGGAGGACACACCAGGCTAAAGGGAGGTCATCTGAGCCAAAACCAGACCTACACCCACCCAACACAAAACCAGATCTACACCCACCCAACACAAAACCAGACCTACATCCACCCAACCCAAAACCAGACCTACACCCACCCAACCCAAAACCAGACCTACACCCACCCAACCCAAAACCAGATCTACACCCACCCAACCCAAAACCAGACCTGCACCCACCCAACACAAAACCAGATCTACACCCACCCAACCCAAAACCAGACCTGCACCCACCCAACACAAAACCAGACCTACACCCACCCAACCCAAAACCAGACCTACACCCACCCAACACAAAACCAGACCTACACCCACCCAACACAAAACCAGACCTGCATCCACCCAACCCAAAACCAGACCTACATCCACCCAACCCAAAACCAGACCTGCACCCACCCAACACAAAACCAGATCTACACCCACCCAACCCAAAACCAGACCTGCACCCACCCAACACAAAACCAGACCTACATTCACCCAACCCAAAACCAGACCTACACCCACCCAACGCAAAACCAGACCTACATCCACCCAACACAAAACCAGATCTACACCCACCCAACCCAAAACCAGACCTACACTCACCCAACACAAAACCAGACCTACACCCACCCAACACAAAACCAGACCTGCATCCACCCAACCCAAAACCAGACCTGCACCCACCCAACACAAAACCAGACCTGCATCCACCCAACCCAAAACCAGACCTACATCCACCCAACCCAAAACCAGACCTGCATCCACCCAACACAAAACCAGATCTACACCCACCCAACACAAAACCAGACCTACACCCACCCAACACAAAACCAGACCTGCATCCACCCAACCCAAAACCAGACCTACATCCACCCAACCCAAAACCAGACCTGCATCCACCCAACACAAAACCAGATCTACACCCACCCAACACAAAACCAGACCTACACCCACCCAACACAAAACCAGACCTGCATCCACCCAACACAAAACCAGATCTACACCCACCCAACCCAAAACCAGACCTACACTCACCCAACACAAAACCAGACCTACACCCACCCAACCCAAAACCAGATCTACACCCACCCAACACAAAACCAGATCTACACCCACCCAACACAAAACCAGACCTACATCCACCCAACACAAAACCAGACCTACACCCACCCAACCCAAAACCAGACCTGCATCCACCCAACCCAAAACCAGACCTGCACCCACCCAACACAAAACCAGACCTACACCCACCCAACCCAAAACCAGATCTACATCCACCCAACACAAAACCAGACCTACACCCACCCAACACAAAACCAGATCTACATCCACCCAACCCAAAACCAGTAGCACTGGGAGTGTATTATAGAGTTAGAGGCACATGACACAACCCCAGTGCAAACAATACAAACCATGTGACCCTTGTGTTGTTAGGCAGGAGACCGTATCATCATACAGTCTGCACAGCACTCATATAAAATAAGGTGTGATATTCAAATGACACCACAAATCAAATGTCTATATCAAATGTCAGAATCACCTGCCCTCTGCTCTAGACCCTCAGCGCTGTAGAGGAGCACCCTGTGTGTGTGTGAATGAATCACAGCACTGACAGAAATAAGCCTTAATAATGCAACGCTCTTCATCCTCATCCTCAGCTTCATCAGCTGTCCACCTCGCCACTCTCTGACAACACAGAGAACGGTCTAATAATGTGTGCTATAACCGCACCCCACCTCCACACACACTCCCACACAGAACAGTTCCAACATGCTTTAAAGTTACACTTTGTAGAAACTCGACTGGCATCTGTGTTGGCAGCTACTGAAAAAGAAACAATCATTACTGCATTCCAACGGGAGAATAGAGTCCAGGAAAGTGTGTGTGTGTGTGTGTGTGTGTGTGTGTGTGTGTGTGTGTGTGTGTGTGTGTGTGTGTGAGCCTTTCAAATGGATCAAGTTTTTGCCTCCTGAGAAAAAAATCGATCAGTCTAAAAACAGCAGCAGTGCTGGGTGAGGAGAGAGGATGGAGAGGCATCTCCCCATACACGTCTAGTCTCCCGGGGCGACCATGACCTGTGTCCCATACACGTCTAGTCTCCCGGGGCGACCATGACCTGTGTCCCATACACGTCTAGTCTCCCGGGGCGACCATGACCTGTGTCCCATACACGTCTAGTCTCCCGGGGCGACCATGACCTGTGTCCCATACACGTCTAGTCTCCCGGGGCGACCATGACCTGTGTCCCATACACGTCTAGTCTCCCGGGGCGACCATGACCTGTGTCCAATACACGTCTAGTCTCCCGGGGCGACCATGACCTGTGTCCCATACACGTCTAGTCTCCCGGGGCGACCATGACCTGTGTCCCATACACGTCTAGTCTCCTGGGGCGACCATGACCTGTGTCCCATACACGTCTAGTCTCCCGGGGCGACCATGACCTGTGTCCCATACACGTCTAGTCTCCCGGGGCGACCATGACCTGTGTCCCATACACGTCTAGTCTCCCGGGGCGACCATGACCTGTGTCCAATACACGTCTAGTCTCCCGGGGCGACCATGACCTGTGTCCCATACACGTCTAGTCTCCCGGGGCGACCATGACCTGTGTCCCATACACGACTAGTCTCCTGGGGCGACCATGACCTGTGTCCCATACACGTCTAGTCTCCCGGGGCGACCATGACCTGTGTCCCATACACGTCTAGTCTCCCGGGGCGACCATGACCTGTGTCCCATACACGTCTAGTCTCCCGGGGCGACCATGACCTGTGTCCAATACACGTCTAGTCTCCCGGGGCGACCATGACCTGTGTCCCATACACGTCTAGTCTCCCGGGGCGACCATGACCTGTGTCCCATACACGTCTAGTCTCCCGGGGCGACCATGACCTGTGTCCCATACACGTCTAGTCTGAGTCTCCCGGCGTGGCGACGCTACATGTCTGGACAGATGCTCCCATGTTTCCTGGTGTAAGCTACATGTCTAGACAAAGGAAGACATTTTCCTTTACCATGTACATTTTCCTGTACCATGTCTTTACCATGTCCCGGCGTGGCGACGCTACATGTCTAGACAGATGCTCCCATGTCTACTGGTGTAAGCTACATGTCTAGACAGATGATCCCATGTCTCCTGGTGTAAGCTACATGTCTAGACAAAGGAAGACATTTTCCTTTACCATGTACACTGACTTAATTGTCTACTGTTTTCTTAGTTACATCACCAACTTCTCAGAAGAAGTTTCACAACCTCACATAAAACAAAGCATTCCTCTCAGAAGACGCTTCACACCCTCACATTCCACCCGTGTCCCTCCGCCTCCGCTGGTCTTATCAGCCTCGCCCATTAAGACCAGTGAAGACACATCAGTAAATAACTTTTTTCTGCCATTTGCCGAGCATCTGTCCTTCATGTGTGTGTGTGTGTGTGTCTCAGCAATTATCGGGAGTCTGCACATTTGGAAAAGGCGCTGTTTTCTTTATCCTTGAAATCGCACTTGAGAAATTAACTGTATACCACGCTGGATGTTTTTAGCAATACTTTGTTTCCTGATGTTATTTACTGTATATGGAATCAAATAAAGTATAATATGTGTGTTTGTGGGGGGGGGTGGACATCGAGACACCACTAATTACAGAATGAGCAGCAATGATGGGAGACACTAACCCGAACACTCACACACACACACTCACTCACACACACTCACACACACACACACACACTCACACACACACACACACACACACACACACACACACACACACACACACACACTCACACACACTCACACACACTCACACAGCCAAGTACATGAATACATGAATGCAAACAAATGAGCACACACACACACACACACACACTCATACGCACACGCATGCTCACACACACGCACACACACACAATTAATCACCAGTGTATTCGACAGACCATTAAACACAATACAACAGATTAGCTTTATACCACTAAATTACCCAGAGGTATAATTAGTAAGTCTACATTACCCAGATGTACAATTACTAAGTCTACATTACCCAGAGGTACACTTACTAAGTCTACATTACCCAGAGGTACAATTACATAAAAACACAATTACAGAATCACTATACAACTTGCCTTTAAACATATAAATGATTATAAGTCCTTGCTTCACCCATTAGTCAACCACAGCTGTGTTTAGTGATGGAGTTTAAAGGCTCCGCCCTGTAGTCGTGACACCAGTGTGAGGGCGGAGCCTCCCGTCCGGCCCTGGGTTTGCATACAGGCGGAGCGGACCTCCCAACAGACCAGCGGGTAAATAAAGTCTCCTGTTTCACTGTAGTGTATGCAAAAAATGTCAGCATAGCCTGATTAGAGATATGAGGTGTGCGTGTGAAGACATGAACACCATGAGTGAGAGAACCCCAAACATGGAGTCTACTGTTTACTATTTACTGTTTACAGTTTACAGTATGTCATCCGCTCTTCAAGTACTTCCTCGTCTGTATTCTGAGTTTTCCGGCTTGCTCGTCTGGTCGTACCCTTATTTGTACCTCTGCAGCAGAGTTCTGGCGGAAACACGTACACACTGCGCTTGTTAAAAGCCACCTTTTAGAAACCAGGATGATCCACAGCCCGGATCTTCCAGAACCAAACACAACATGGTGCCTCCAGTCCCAACATCTCTCTGTCTCACTGCACACGTCACTGTCGTGTTAATATAATCGTGTTTAATACCTGCTCGGGGACGAAAGCCAAACATTAGTCTTATGACAACGTCAAACATTTCCTGTAACCAAATTAAGAAAAACTCCCACCTTCAAATAAACAAACACATGCAGTAAACCTAAAAATAAATGTGTTTTTACACAAAGACATCGTTGGTCTGTAAAATGTGTCTGTGGGCTGTGAGATACTGTAAAGATACTGTAAAGATACACCAGCTCACAGCAGGAAGGAATTCTGGGACATCTGCTTGCCCTTGTTACAACGCGACCAGATGATTATTTAAACCCAGGACATTATAACCATTCATTCAGCAGCTGCCTAAAGAGCTTATTATGTGAAAATGAATGTAATTATGGAAAACTAAATTGTCAGGAAGGGATTTTAAATGCTTCTATCAGAATCAGAGAACAGAAAGAACAGAGTGTGCAGAGCACAGGTAGTGTGTGTGTGTGTGTGTGTGTGTGTGTGTGTGTGTGTGTGTGTGTGTGTGTGTGTGTGTGTGTGTGTGCCTTCTGTTCCTTCAGCTACAACTGGCTGCTTTTGATGGTAGCTATTTTAATCTTGCGGCAGTGTGTTTGCGTTTGTGCGCATGTGTGTGTGTGTGTGTGTGTGTGCGTGTGTGTGTGTGTGTGTGTGTATGGGGGCTTCCTATGCCTGGCTTTCTCTGCAGTATCTTAGGGACACAGAGGAGCTGGCATACCCAGATTATACCTACCCTCTGGAGGAGGGGATTGCTTCATCATGCATATTCCGAGAGGGATGTGTGTGTGTGTGTGTGTGTGTGTGTGTGTGTGTGTGTGTGTGTGCGCGCATGTCATGTCCTCTTTTTTTATTTATTTCATTTAATTGTTTCTACCAGGTGGATATTTCCTGTTCGCCTGCTGCTCCAATGAAAACGTGAACAAAAGAAGAAAGAGGACATAACAAATCCCAGAAGTGTGTGTGTGTGTGTGTGTGTGTGTGTGTGTGTGTGTGTGTGTGTGTGTGTGTGTGTGTGTGTGTGTGTGTGTGTGTGTGTGTGTGTGTGTGTGTGTGTGTGTGTGTGTGTGTTAGGGTTATGCTGTGACCTCTCACATGTCTGACTGATGTCACACAGAGAATGAACGTCTGAGAGGTGGTGGTGATCTTCCACACACAGCCAACATCATCACCTTCCTGCAGAGGAGCACAACTGGGAGGTGTGCAGAGAGAGGAGGAGACAGTGGAGACAGGTGTGGGGGAGACAGGTGTGGGGGAGACAGGTGTGTAGGTAAGACAGGTGTGTGGGAGATAGGTGTGTGAGGCAGGTGTAGAGGGAGGTGTAGAGACAGGTGAACAGACAGGTGAACAGACAGGTGAACAGACAGGTGAACAGACAGGTTGAGAATACTGCTTGGCTTGGCTGAACTGGTAAGCTGGTAAACTGTAGGCTGGACACAGCTCACTGAGGCTCCAATACCAGCCTGTCATACTTGTACAGTTATAAGTAACTAACAGGCCTGTCATACGTTTCATGACACCTTCCCTTTTATTTCCTCTGATCTCTGATCATTAAATTCAAAGATATTATATGTAGCCACAAACGTGGACCTAAACAACAACTCAAACAGCACTGGTGGCCCACACAGGTCCTGGTTCTGGCGTGAAAACACAGCCCCTCCCTGCTCAGAGCTGACAAAGAGCTCTCAGACACCACAACACATCTAGTTAATACAGGTCTAACATCTGTACTAAGATTAGACTAATGACCAGCTCAAATGTCCCAGTCTGGAACACCTTCATTCACACAGATAATGTTACTCTTTCACGTTTCCCAGAATCCAGAATGCACACGTATCGTACTGTAATGTTTTCCCTGATATAAAATGACTACATCTCTCTGTAACGTGTTCACTGCTCTGAAACGCACACACGTCTCTCTGTAATGTGTCTAGTAGTCTGAAACACACACACGTCTCTCTGTAATGTGTTTAATGCTCTGAAACACACATACATCTCTGTAACGTGTCCACTGCTCTGAAATGCACATGTCTCTCTGTAATGTGTTCACTGCTCTGAAACGCACACACGTCTCTCTGTAATGTGTCTAGTAGTCTGAAACACACACACGTCTCTCTGTAATGTGTCTAGTAGTCTGAAACACACACACGTCTCTCTGTAATGTGTCTAGTAGTCTGAAACACACACACGTCTCTCTGTAATGTGTCTAGTAGTCTGAAACACACACATGTCTCTCTGTAATGTGTCTAGTAGTCTGAAACACACACACGTCTCTCTGTAATGTGTCTAGTAGTCTGAAACACACACGCGTCTCTCTGTAATGTGTCTAGTAGTCTGAAACACACACGTCTCTCTGTAATGTGTCTAGTAGTCTGAAACACACACGTCTCTCTGTAATGTGTCTAGTAGTCTGAAACACACACACGTCTCTCTGTAATGTGTCTAGTAGTCTGAAACACACACACGCGTCTCTCTGTAATGTGTCTAGTAGTCTGAAACACACGCGTCTCTCTGTAATGTGTCTAGTAGTCTGAAACACACACGTCTCTCTGTAATGTGTCTAGTAGTCTGAAACACACACGTCTCTCTGTAATGTGTCTAGTAGTCTGAAACACACACGTCTCTCTGTAATGTGTCTAGTAGTCTGAAACACACACACGCGTCTCTCTGTAATGTGTTCCCTACACTCAACAGTCCAGCTAGCACCATCCTGTTTACTAGCCTTTTCAACACATGCCTTGAAAAGCGAATAGGTCAAGCAAGCTTCCTGTGGTCTTTCCTGTGATGGTGTGAGAGAATGAAGTGTGTGTGTTGCAGGACACAGGAGGACAGAATTTCACACTCAGCCCAAGAAAGACCTACAGCTTCATATCTCTCTCTATCTCTCTCTCTCTCTCTCTCTCTCTCTCTCTCTCTAACACACACACACACACACACATAATGTTAATGTTCTGTCCTGTAGTGTTATATTGTGCTGTTGTCCTATAGTGTTACACTGTGCTATATGGTCCTGCATTCCCGTGTTTGTACTAAGAGTAAAGAGTAAAGGTGGTGTCAGGCTAAGGGTGGAGGTGCACTGCTACACGTCTTCTGTCCCTCAGCTGCTGTAACATGCTCATACCATGCTGGGTATCTTTCTTGTCCATCCTTTCCTTTCTTACTCCTTCGTCTGTCTCCATCTCTTCCTCTTCCTCTCTCCATCAACCCCCCTCCACGGTTGGAGCTCCTCTGTGATGCAGTACTATATAACGATCCTCAGTGCTCACACGGACTGTAGGTGCTCAATATGTCACACATTCTACACCAATCACAGCCTCCATCTGTGCTATGAAGGTCAGAGTAATCACCATCCTTTTTCAGTGGAGTGCGCCGTCTGTCTGACTGTCTGGCTAGCTGCCTGTCTGTCCGTCCGTCCGTCCGTCTGGCTGCCTGTCTGTCTGTCTGTCTGTCTGTCTGGCTGGCTGTCTCACTCTGTGCTGTTGGAATTGATTTTTCCTCCATGTACAGGCTACCTTTTTCACTGCTGAATCAAAGACGTTTGTTGGGCATGAATAAGTCATTTTAAAATAACAAACCCTAACTCCAGTTAAACAACACACCGAAGCCCTAAAGCTATGCGCCTTAATGTGGAACACCAGTGTAAGTTCAATTTAACAGATGTAAGAGACATCAGAAGTATGTGGGTGTGTATAGGTTCTTAATCCCATCATCACTTCAGTGATTTGGTATATATGTAATACAGCAAGCAGCTCTAGCTCAGAACATTATTACCACAGAACCAAAGATGTATGACACACATTGTTGCCTCACCCGACTCACACCTGGACCAACTCTCTGACAGTAGAAGTTGAGAAACAGGGGCTGTTCAACACATAGTGGTTTTAAACAGCAATTTGATCATCATTTGATCTCTGTGTTTGATCTCAGTCACAGTTGTGAGTGAGGTCAGAGGTCAGGATCAACTCCACCAAAAACCGTGACGATGTTCACGGCTCTAATGGAGAACGCCCGTCAGCATTAACAAACAGGGTTTGTCAAAACATCTCCTTACCAAACGCCCTTTCTTCAAACACTCAGGGGCAGCTGAGGCCAGGAGTGAGGCGTGAGGAAGTGATGCGGATGACATGACGGGCTTCCTACAGACAAAACATCACACAGCCACAGTATGGTGCAGCACATCTTTAGAAAAGGCCTGGGTGTCGAGCCGGGGTTAAGATTAGAAGAGGAAGTGAGTGTGTGTGTGTGTGTGTGTGTGTGTGTGTGAGAGAGAGAGAGAGAGAAAAGAACAGGGTGATGTTTAGGGTTGACCCCTCCATTTGCCTTTGGAGGCACCCGTGATCCACAGCGAGCGCCACACACACTGACCCAGGATCAGTGTGAGGGATGTGAGGAACACTGGCCTCTGCCAAAGCCCATGTTAGGGTCACGTTAGGGTCACGTTAGGGTCACGCTAGGGTTTTGGCTCCACACAGAGATGCTACATCAGGACATTGGTGGAGAAACACCACGGAGCAGATCAGCACCGCGTCTGTCAGGTGTGTGTTTTGTGTGTGTGTGTGTGTGTGTGTGTGTTCTCTGAGATCTCATTTCACGCACTGTGGAAGCCGTAAACTGCAAGAAAAACTGCTTTGTCTTCACTAAAGCCAACCTTGCAACGGAAGGCACTGTTCCCGTGCCATGCGTCAGAAACACCGCAGCAGCGTGTAAGCGCACGTGCAACCGACGCTCTCTCGCGCTCCTCTTTCTTAACCTAACGCGCAGGTCACAGGGAAGAGACTCCGTTCGTTCCGACGGCGTTTCTACTGTACATGCACTGGACCATAACGTTACATAAAAGAATGCAAATAACGATCAACGTTAAGCTAAAGTAACGTCGTGCACCCAACTCGTAATTGCGACGCACTGAGGCTCAATGCATGAGTGTCCAGCCCGTCTCGAGGTGAGATTTATTAAAGATATGGCTGCTTTCTAGAAAACATGCATTGATTGAAGCCATGCAATTAAGACTTCACCAAGACAGAGACGCTTAGAGGCGCAGCCGTCTGTTTCTTACCTTGGAAGTTTGCACCAGCCAGTAAAGCGCAGTGCAAGGTCCGCGTTCACCTCGACGAGCCCGCTATGAAGGTGCGAGAAGTTCAGACCTCCTCCCCTCGCGCGCCGTGCCTCGCGCCTCGCCGCCGAGCTACAAGTGGCGTCTCCAGAGCGCGTGCGGAGTTTCCAAACGCCCCTGCGTGCGGATGTAATTCTCACGCGCGTCCTCTCGCGCCAGGCGGTGCGCGTGTACCGGGGGACCGACAGAGCGCTGCTGCCCTCTCGGTGTCTGCACGTGTCAACACTCAACACTAGTGCACACTCAACACTACTGCACACTCAACACTAGTGCGGGCGCTTTGTCCCCCCGCAGTGTCGCGGTCTGGCAGTCTCCGACGTCTGGTGTGTGTGTGTGTGTGTGTGTGTGTGTGTGTGTGTGTGTGGGTACATACATACTCAGGCATGTACCAACAAGGCGCGCGGCAACGTTACACATGCAGTCTGCAGTGCTTTACACCGGCTGCGATCGACAGGGGGAAACAGATGTGTGTGTTATTGTTGTTGTTATTATTATTAGTATTATTATTATGATTATTATTGATTAGTAGCGGATGCGAGTATGAGGAAAGTAAAACCGACAGACAACGGCGCCAAAAAGCTGTTTCGATATGTGAGAGCGTTTGAGCCCACATCCTGAAACTAGCAGCACTAACAATTGGAGTGTAGTTATGTAACCTTCACTAACATCAGCTCAACACATCACTCTTAGTGCCCTTAGAGGACAGAGCACACGTGCTTTTAAAAACACACCATAAAACATACTGGAAATGTACTCAAAATGCATGGTTTTATTTCGGTATGTATTAACTGATGTTCAAGCTGCAGGCTGTTGTGCTGGATGAGGTGTCGTGACAGGTGGGTCCAGGTGACGGTGTGATGCTCTCGTGAAGGCGGGTGGCGCATCGCAGGGATGAGAATTGAATGCGTTGTTTTTCGGAACTCTGAAACTTTTCACCTGTCCTCATCTAGTTGAGCCCACCAGCAGTTGGAATTCACATGCACACTGTTCACACTCACATCCTACATCTAGCCCGTCATTGTATAAATTAAGCTTTACATTGCCAGAAAAAACAAAACTTAGTTGAACTGGGCGGGAGAAGGATAAAAAGAAAAGAGAAAAAACTGTTCATTCCCCCCACAAGATGGCGCTGTTGTTCCGTCCACCAATAGCGCATCTACAGTCTCCGTCATCTTCACACTAGAATAGAGTCCACAGTTTTGTGCATATTTATAGACACCATAGTTTGCATAAGATTTTCACGAAATAATGCACGAAAAGTCTCGAGTGTGGCCAGACTCCAAGACCCGCAGGCTCCAGCACAGGCGACCAGTACCACCCCGGACCACTAGGGGGTCTGGATATGCAGATCTCCAGTCTCCTCCTCCCGTAGTTGCCAGGTTCGCGGTTTTCACACCAAATTGGGCTTGTTTGAAAATCCAGCAGCGGGTAAAAATTCTGGAGTCGCGGGGTGCGGTTCTTTGGGCTACTTTTGAGTTGGGCTACCACGGGAGTTACAAGTGAACACTAAGAATCGATCGCGATATAATACTTAATTTGTCTCCATTTTACACTCGCCACCCCCCCTCAACAACTTTGGGCTTTGGGCTAGTTCAGGCTGCTGAAGGGCGGGTTTTACACGGACTTTGTGCGGGATATTTTTGTAGAACCTGGCAACCCTGCCTCCTTCTCCTCTTCCTCTATCCTGGAGCTCAGAACCAGAGAGCGACATGGCGTTTCTCCACTCCACGTGCAACACCCGCCAGTTCCTCTTTTACTGCTGAAGGAGGATGAACAACCCACGGTAGCTTTTTACAGGTAAGCGCGCATTTGCAACACGAACGCGCGGCGTGTTCACGGTAACGGCGCGTGCACACCGCGTGCTCCGTAAGGTGCGTATACACCGACCGGGTGTTCGGGGCGCCGTTTGGACCGGCGTGGTGGAGGTCAGCAGGGTCACACACACACACACACTACGGTGGTCAGCGAAACGGACCGTGTACTTAAGGACAGAGCTCGTGACTTTGCACGTGCGCATTGTTCTAGTAGGCTCCAGTTTATTACTGATGCTGCGTTCTAGTAGGCTCCAGTTTATTACTGATACTGCGTTCTAGTAGGCTCCAGTTTATTACTGATGCTGCAGTTCTCCGAGCGCGCGTGTTTGTGTGTGCGCATGTACGCGCGAGCGAGCAGCGCTCAGATACATCTGGTTTCTTCTGTCGCTTCTGCAGTCCGCCTCCTGACCCAGACCAAAGGTCCTGACCCAGACCAAAGGTCCTGACCTAAAGACAAAACGGCGAGAAGTGTGTGTGTGTGTGTGTGCGCGCGTGCGTGCTGAGTGGCATGCGTCATACTTCAGTTAGTCCAGACCTGATCCATCACGCTCAGGTAATAATTGAGTCATGAACTGCTTGTTGAGTTCATGTGCTAGACCAGTTATATTTGATGTTTCCAGTCTGGTTTCACCTGTCCCATCACACACACACACGCACTATATTTACAAAAGTATTCGCACACCTTCCTTGACTCGCATATGAGATTAAGATCTCATTCGTAGACAACAATCGGGTGTTTGGGGCGCTTAGACGCCGTTTGTACAGTTTGTTCTCCATCAGATTGCCAGATGGAGAAGCGTGATTCATCACTCCAGAGAACAGAGTCCACTGCTCTAGAGTCCAGTGGTGGCGTGATTTACACCACTGCACTGCACTTGGTGATGTATGGCTTGGATGCAGCTTCTCGACCATGGAAACCCATTCCATAAAGCTCTCTGTGCACTGTTTCAACTAATCTGAAGGCCACATGAAGTTTGGATGTCTGTAGTGATTGACTCTGTAGAAAGTTGCTGACCTCTTCACATGTGCTTCAGTATCTGCTGACCCCGGTCTGTCAGTTTACGTGGCCGACCACTTCATGGCTGAATTACTGACAGTTGACTGTGGAATATTTAGGAGTGAGGAAATTTCACTAGGTGTGACCTGCAATAGTTGCTGATTCGACTATAGTCGACTATACCCCCTAGTCGACTATGAACGTCATAGTCGAATGTACCATTCTAACTGCATGGGGGTGCCCAAGAATGCAGCTAAGCATTAGTTGTTACATGAAATGTCTTTGTTTTCGTTATACATAGCCTTTTGTCAAATAAAATCATCACCTAATTTCTGTTAATAAATATTTTAAAATGATGTTTCCGCATTAACAATAGGCTTCTTCGTTACTACACAGTCATAAATCACACCCTGCAGTTGCACAATCCAAATCAGTGGAGCTGAACACGCTACAGGATAGTCAACATCTGCCGAGATTATAATGGCTAATAAAAAAAAAACTTCAAAAGTATTTTGAAAAAGATGAAGATGAATCAAACAAAGTAAAGTGCAAGTTATGTCATCAACGTCTTTCATGGCATACCATCAACCAACATGGCATACCATTTAAAACGGGTAAGATGAGAAAAAACAGTTCAGCCGTTTGTCGTTTCGGTCGTGTCGTCTCCTTTCATCTCGTCGTGTCTCGGCAAGTAGGCCTATAAACATGTTTTGTTGTTGTTTGCTTTTTAAACCCCGTTTTGCTGTTGTGTGGCAATTTTTTAAATATTTTCAGGCAGGCATATTTTATTTAAAATAAAAGCTGAATAAAGCCAATCTACCGTGTTTATTCATTTATCTGAGTGTTTTAAGTTTTTACTTTGAAGTGGAAAAAAGTCCTGAATGAGAACGGGATCCCGTTTAAGGTGCTCTAAATAATAAAAAAAAAAAACCCGGATTCGACTATTAGTCGACTAAAGGGAAAATCTGACGAATCGGATTCAACTATGAAAATCCTTAGTTGAACACACCTCTAAATTTCACAGTTATATATCACAGTTCCACGCTGGAATTCACTGAGCTCCTGAGAGCGACCCATTCTTTCACAAATGTTTGTAAAACAGCACGGCTTGGTGCTTAATTTAATAATTTTGTACACCTGTAGCCATGGAAGTGATTGGAACATCTGATTCCGATCATTTTGGATGGGTGAGCAAATACTTTTGGCAATGCAGTGTATTTTTCTGTGTGTTTGTGTGTGTGTGTTTAGGGGGGGCACTCCTGTTGCCAGTGGTAACTGCACTGTTTAAACACAACGCCAGATATAGACGACGTGCAGCCCTCTCTTTTACGTAAGCATTACCACGAGAAGCTAACGCTGCCGGCTTGAGGTTGAGGTTGTGTTCAGAATTGTTCTTTCTTTTCTTCTTCATCTGTAATGGACATACACAATATGACAAAGCTAATGTAATGGTCACTATGCAAATGTAATGTAAAACGTCACTATGCAAACTGGGTGGATAGCTTTTATTCGCACTCGTACTTTCTGTGCTGTTACTTTGAAGCCTGCATGAATTCTAGATACTTCCGTGCATTTCACAATCTTCCATGCATTATCGAAACCTTGATTTTATGTGGCAGGATGTTTGGTTGTGTGAAACCAAATCTCTGGGTTCCTGTCTCGTGCCAGCACACGGCTTGCACGTGGATCACACTCTGTTTGTGTAGTTTCTTCACGCCAGATTCAGCTGCGTGTCTGTGCTGAATCGCTCTCACGCCACTGCTAAAACCGCCTCACGCCACTGCTGAACTTCGAGTCGTTTCTCTCCAGTCTGGGTTGGTCTAGCCTGCTGGGATTGGCTGTGTGAGCTCTCTCCACCCTCTCCCTGGACACATGGAGATTTTTGCAGGATTTTGGAGCAAGAAATGTTAGCAGTTTACCAAGAAGTGCTATTCTAGGAACAACCTGCTCTCTGTTTGTAAGCCAAGTGTGTGAGCCAAGAGGCTCGAACTGTGAACCCACCATTTGGGTTCTGCTCACTGGGACGTGTATACTGGGACACACGGGCCTGGTCTAAAAGAACACAGATCCAGTCCCGTGACCTTCCAGGCAGGAGGACCACTAGGCTGGTTTCCCCGAGCTGGTTCACAGAACCCTTCCTAGTCTGACCTTCAAAACAGAAGACTGGTGCCATTCCCCCTGCAGCTGCCCGTGAGGGCCTCCAGGGGGCGCCAGGGTGACCGCAGATGTGTGGGACACCTGGCACAGTGGAAGCTTGTACCAGGTGACGGTGTCATTCCTCAGAGGCCCCGCCCCCTCACAAACCCCACCCACCCACATAACGCCATCTGTTAAGTCCTCCAGAGGCATCAGGGCTGTAACACCAGACTACCAAACGGGAAGGGATCCCACACACACACACACACACACACACTCAGCTGTCACTGTTTATATAGTGTTGTTTACATGCGGCTCTAGTTTATATCAGGCCTGTAGCGTGCTAAATGCTTTAAATATCTGCTCACGCCACCCTGTGAATACAGCAAGAACAGAAAAATAACACGTCAGTGTTCTCCTGTGGACGGTGAGTTCTTCTGTCACCTTTGCTGGACTGAATTGCAAGATAACGTGATAACCAGCCACTGTACTTGTGGTACTGATTAGAGATACTGACACTAGATCTGATATGGCAGTGTTACGGCACACATGGATAACTGCCTCAGAACATGGTCATACTGGGGTCTTGGTTGATTAGTGTGATGTCACTGTGATGACGACGTGTGGGTGTGTGTTTCTCGTGTTGTGCATAGCAGGGGTAATCTGTGTGCGGCTTCTGTGTGTGTGTGTGTGTGTGCTTTGCCTCTGGCGATGTGCTGAGTTTTCGGTTCTCAGGTCTGAGTGGCTGTGGGGGAGGGGTCGTTTAACACACACCTGTCTGTGTTTGAGAAGACCTGACAATACCTGCAGACTGGCCCCGCCTGCAGGTGAAGGTTACTAGAGTCCTGTGTGTGTGGAGTTGAGCGTTAACGGTGGTGTTTTTCTTCTGCTTCTAGGTCCCCGTGTGTGACGATGAAGCGCAATAAGGATGAAGAACCCACAGACCGGTGAGCTTTGTTCTGAGACTTGTGTGTTATCGTCAGGTGTTGACAAGACGAGCTGAACAAGATGTACAGGTCCTGGAGATGTTTTGTTCTGAGGATTGGGACCGGCGTGGATCGTTTTTGAGGTTTGGGATGGGCGGTGATCAGTTCTGAGCCTGCCGTGGCCCCTTGAGTAATGTAATGTAGCTTTCAGAGTTCTGTGAGTGGTTGGAGATTTTGGGCAGGATCCTTGCGAATCGAGAGGTTTTTGTGAAGCTGTGGTGTGGCGGTCCAGTCGTGGGTCCGGCCCCTAACCCTCCTCTTCCTCCACAGAGGCTACATTGTTGGAATCATCTTCTTCGTGCTTGGACTAGGGACGCTGCTACCATGGAATTTCTTCATGACCGCCTCAATGGTAATGTTGAAAAAGTTTAGAATGTGTGTATAACATGTTTATAACATTTACATTTATGGCATTTGGCAGACGCCCTTATCCAGAGCGACATTTTTATCTCATTTTTTATACAAGTGAGCAATTGAGGGTTAAGGGCCTTGCTCAGGGGCACCTCAGTCATGGCCTCAGGTCTGGGGATCGAACCCACGACCCTCCGGTCACAAGACCAGTTCCCTAACCACCAGGCCATGACTGCCCATAACGTATGTAGCAGGGATGGTGCAGAAGCACAGGGGTGTGTGTGTGTGTGTGTGTGTGTGTGTGTGTGTATGTGTGTGTGTGTGTGTGTGTGTGTGTGTGTGTGGGTCTCTACTTCACTCACACTGCTCCAGCCCTGCTGATCAGAGAATGTTGCATTTACCCCGGGGTGTGGGGTGGTAATACAGTTAATGAAGTTAATAGAGTTAATAGAGTTAATGAAGTTAATAGAGTTAAGATTCAGTTGCTATGTGCGTCAGAGGAGACTGGTGTGGGGGGTGTGAAAACGTACTGGGAGTTGAGCTGGTCATGGAAGTGTTAATGTAACTCCGTTGTGTGCTGGGCTCAGTATTTCAACAACAGGCTGAATGTGACGGAGTGGGTGAACGTCACAGCCGCCCCCAGGAAGGAGTACTACTTCAACAACTGGATGACTCTGCTATCCCAGCTGCCCCTTCTGCTCTTCACGCTCCTCAACTCCATCCTGTACCCACGGTGAGATGCCCTCTGACCTCTCTCTCTGGATCTCGTGTAGCCGTGACCCTGGTGACCTCTCTCTGGGTCTGTTGTAGCTGTGACCCCAGTGACCCCTCTCTCTCTCTCTCTCTCTCTCTCTCTCTCTCTCTCTCTCTCTCTCTCTCTCTCTCTCTCTCTCTCTCTCTCTCTCTCTCTCTCTCTCTGGGTCCTTCAGGATTTCGGAGAAGGTACGCATCGCCGGCAGCCTGGTCTTCATCCTACTGCTCTTCATCCTCACCGCCGCCCTGGTGATGGTTCCCATGGAGGAGGATCGCTTCTTCTCCGTCACCATGGCAACGATCTGGTTCATTAACTGTGAGTGGCCATTTATCATGGAATTCAGCCCCAGGTTAGTTGACATCCACCGTTGACATCCACCGGGCGAATTCCTTCAGTTTCAAGTGGGATTTAGATACTATTTCAGTCAAAATTCTTAAAAGATTAAAGCGTGTGTGTGTGTGTGTGTGTGTGTGTGTGTAGCGTTCGGGGCGGTGCTGCAGGGTAGTCTGTTTGGGCTGGTGGGGCTGTTACCCGTGCGCTACAGTGCTGTGTTCATGAGTGGACAGGGCCTCGCTGGGACCTTCGCTGCCGTAGCCATGCTGCTCGCTATAGCAAGTGAGTCTCACACACACACACACACACACACACACATGCATGCAGACACACACACACACACACACACACACACATGCATGCAGACACACACACACCATAATCATTTAATAGTATTGTTCTGTATACTAATACATACTGTGTGTGTGTGTGTGTGTGTGTGTGTGTGTGTGTGTTATATCAGGTGAGGTTGATGACAAAACTGCTGCCCTGGGATACTTCATCACTCCATGTGTGGGGACCCTCGTTACTCTGATCAGCTATCTGCTATTGCCCAAAATGGTGTGTGTGTGTGTGTGCGTGCGTGCACATAATGACAGTGTTGGTCATGTGTAGCGTGTGTATCAGTTACATAATGACAGTGTTGGTCCTGTGTAGCGTGTGTATCAGTTACATAATGACAGTGTTGGTCCTGTGTAGCGTGTGTATCAGTTACATAATGACAGTGTTGGTCCTGTGTAGCGTGTGTATCAGTTACATAATGACAGTGTTGGTCCTGTGTAGCGTGTGTATCAGTTACATAATGACAGTGTTGGTCCTGTGTAGCGTGTGTATCAGTTACATAATGACAGTGTTGGTCCTGTGTAGCGCGTGTATCAGTTACATAATGACAGTGTTGGTCCTGTGTAGCGTGTGTATCAGTTACATAATGACAGTGTTGGTCATGTGTAGCGTGTGTATCAGTTACATAATGACAGTGTTGGTCATGTGTAGCGTGTGTATCAGTTACATAATGACAGTGTTGGTCCTGTGTAGCGTGTGTATCAGTTACATAATGACAGTGTTGGTCCTGTGTAGCGTGTGTATCAGTTACATAATGACAGTGTTGGTCCTGTGTAGCGCGTGTATCAGTTACATAATGACAGTGTTGGTCCTGTGTAGCGCGTGTATCAGTTACATAATGACAGTGTTGGTCCTGTGTAGCGTGTGTATCAGTTACATAATGACAGTGTTGGTCATGTGTAGCGTGTGTATCAGTTACATAATGACAGTGTTGGTCATGTGTAGCGTGTGTATCAGTTACATAATGACAGTGTTGGTCCTGTGTAGCGTGTGTATCAGTTACATAATGACAGTGTTGGTCCTGTGTAGCGTGTGTATCAGTTACATAATGACAGTGTTGGTCCTGTGTAGCGTGTGTATCAGTTACATAATGACAGTGTTGGTCCTGTGTAAAGTGCAGCTCTTCTCTGTGTTACAGGAGTTTGCCAGGTTTTACCTGGACAAGACTAAGAAACAGAGGTATGAGCTGGAAACCACCAGCCAATTGCTGTCCAAAGGTACTGCGTAACACACACACACTTCACAGCCTTGTCCGTCTGCAGCAGGGAGCTCTGGGAGATGTTTTGTATTATTGCTGAGCAGCCAACATAGACACCATGTTAGTGTTACTTCTGCTGAATGGATCAAACCTGCAGTGTCTGGAGAAGGAAGGGCGTTGAACTTCCATCACCTTACGGTTCCCCTCCCACCGGAGTGTCGTACACACTCCCTGCCCTAAACTCCACAACACCGCCTCCTCAATATCAGCGGAATCAAGTTTGGAGCTGCTTGATAAGATCTTGAGAAGTGAGAACATGATGTCCAACGTGTCAACAAAGCGCTTTCCTGCACTCGGTTTAATCTTCTCCAGTCAGGGTTCGCTGGAAATCTGTCCTTAATCTGCGAAATCACCTCGCTGTATTTTAATCTCATCTGGTTCAAAGTCCTCCACTGTGTTCCTGTGAGACTATGTTCACAGTGACTGGATCAGGTCTCACACACGCACTCTGGACCCACACGCTTAACGTTACAGGCATCTCCATTAACAATGAAGCCCCATTTGTGAAGGGTCTTTAGGTTGGTGAATGCTAACACACTAAGGCCAGTGCCTTCACCTCAGTTCTGTGACGAGAAGAATCTGGCTTCATTAGAGCTCACCCACCCCGTGCTGGCCTCACGACACCTCTGAGATCTTGTGCTCTTCCGTAAGCTGGAGAAGATGACCGTTTCCTCTCAACAATCATCTGGACAGTGTCGTAAAACGCGGCTCTCTACTGTCTCAGGGCGCTTGTAGTGTTTTTTCAGTTCATTTTTATCTAGTATTTTTTTGTGTATCTGCACAAAAATCTATTGGAAAAAAATGTGGGACCGACTCAATCAAATTGTGCATTTACATATTTCCACCAATTAAAAAAGGAAATATTTATTTATCATTAGAAATCTTAATAATTGGTCCCTTCTCTCTTTCTCTCTCTCTCTTTCTTTCTCTCTCTCTCTCTGTCTCTCTCTCCCACTCTCTCTCTTTTTCTCACTCTCTTTCTCTCTCTCTCCCACCCACACACACACACACACACTCTCTCTCTCTCTCTCTCTCTCTCTCTCTCTCTCTCAGAGTGTTCTGATGGTGGCGGAGAGCTGAATGATCAGGCCAGTTGTTCTGTCGCTAACAGCAACCCCTGCAGTTTGTCCAGTGACCATGGTGACAGTTCTAGACAGGCCTTTGTCAGCCTGGAGGCTCCTGTCACCATGGAGACGAAGAGCTCAGTCCTGGAGGTGTTCAAGAAGGTGAAACCGTGGTCTCCTCACACACTCATTAAATACTGGGGGTTATGAGGATGATGTGTATTTACCCATCTCGTGTGTGTGTGTGTGTGTGTGTGTGTGTGTGTGTGTGTGTGTGTGTGTGTGTGTGTGTGTGTGTGTGTGTGTGTGTGTGTGTGTGTGTGTGTGTGTGTAGATCTGGGTCATGGCGTTTTGTGTGACCTTTGTCTTCACAGTCACACTCTCGGTGTTCCCAGCGGTTACGGTAGATGTGAAGACTGCTTACCAGGGAAAATGGGGTACAGTCAATACAGGCCTCACACACACACGCTCACACACACACACTTATAAATACACACACACTCACATGCTCATACATACACATACACCTTGCCCTGGTGATTGCTCAAGTACCTTCAATCACCAAAAACCAAACACACACATGCACACACTCCTCAGGGTTCGTACGATCATGAAAAACCTGGAAAAGTTATGGAATTTGAAAACAGCAATTTCCAGGCCTGGATAAGTTTTGGAAAAATAAAAATACTCAAATGTTTTGGAAAAGTCATGGAAATGTGACACAATAAATGTATGTTCTGATGACCGGAATAAAAAAAATATATATATATAATATAGCCATTTTTTTTCATTGTGCGGACCACTAACGTAACTTCACACGTTGGTTCACTGCGTTAGCGTCGGACTCCAAGCGGAGCTGTAGATTGTACTTTGATGACATGTAAATCAGCGTAATGCTGGTAAATGCCGATTCAACAATGGCTACTTCAGTTGGACAAATACAAGCTGTGGCTTGAGAAAGACAAGGACACGGGGCGTGCAAAATGTGCACTGTGTGGGTAACCAATTGGTTAATGACGGTGTTAGAGACTGAAAAGTCCGTCGTAAAGCAGCTTTCGTCGTTAATCGTGACCCTAGATTTACATACGCTTTAATCGTACATACAGTGTAGAAAAAACTAACAATGTTCTCGTGAGTGCGTACAGCGTGAGAAAGAGCGATCGCGTTGTCGAGATGGGCTGCGGTGGAGGCTGCGCTGCCTCAGCTTATCATACCCAACACACTACTACACTCCACTACACTCCACAACACTCCACTGTGCTGCCACTGCACCTCCGCGCACCGCGCAAAATAAAAAAAAGTCGGTCGTAACTCCGGTTTATATTGATATTGAAAATATGGTAAATATTTATTTTTTTCAATTAAACCACATGGCTTTATTAATTCATTAATTTATAATCTACTGTGGAATTTTGGCCTGGATTTTTTTCTTATTTTTCATGTCTACATATATGTATAGTCATTAACTTTTGCCTCAAAGTCATGGAAAAGTCATGGAAATTAATTGTCAAAAAAGTGTATGAACCCTGCCTCCTGCTCTCCCACGTGTAGTTTCATGTACCGTGTCTGTGGTTCTGTCCCAGAGCGATATTTCATCCCCGTGTGTTGCTTTCTGGTCTTCAACCTGATGGACTGGATCGGTCGGACGGTCACGTCTCTCGTGCAGTGGGTGAGTAGAAGCTGCTCGCAGTTCTCATCAGTGTGACGACGAACTCTCCTGCCCCCTATATGCCCCCTATCTGCCCCCCTATCTGCCCCAGCCTGGGAAGAAGAGCCGTGCGTTTCCGCTGCTGGTGGTGGCACGCGTGGTCTTCGTTCCTCTGCTGATGCTGTGTAACGTCCAGGACAGACACTTCCTCCCGGTCTTCTTCTCTCATGACATCATCTTCGTCATCATCATGATGGCGTTTTCCGTCTCCAGCGGCTATTTCGTCTGCTTGTCCATGTCGTACGCGCCGCAGTGAGTATGACACACACACACACACACACACACACACACACCATTATCAGTGGGAGTTATCATGTTCTGAAGTACCCCCCCCCCCCCCACCCCACCCCCAGGCTGGTTGCCCCTGGTGACGGGGAGACGGCTGGGGCCCTCATGACCTTCTTCCTGGCTCTGGGTCTGTCTGTGGGAGCCGCGCTCTCCTTCCTGCTGCGCGTCCTGGTGTAGCTCCGCCCACCTCCACCCCCCCAGTGCTGAATGTGGAGAAGCCCGGTCAGCGTAGCCCAGAGGGTCAGGCGACCCAGAGGGAGCTCAGGGACGAACGACCCCCCGTGGACGGAGGGTCACTGTTGCACCCACCCGGTGGCCATTTCAGTATTTAGTATAAATTATGTATGAAAAACGCCTAAAACACAAATCCTGAATTTTTATGTTTTTACAAACACTGAAAGCCGTCTCATTTTTACTTTATACAAAATAATATATAATAAGGAATGGCCTGTATTTAAATGCAAGTGCAATACTGCTAGTCTAGTGAAACCCAACTAAACTTTGAATTATACCACATTGGACGGCCAGAAGACTTTTCTGATGATTTAGTTTTTTCCTCAAACTGTTTTCAAAAAAACGTTTCCAAATGTTGAGTTGAATCGGACCTCATGGAGTATTTCGGTTTTGTTTGTTTGTTGTGCTCATCTCCTGTGAGTTGTCTCTCACTATGGCAACAGAACAATATCTATTACTGTAAAAATGAGAGAAAAATCTGGAAAGGGGTGCTGGTTCCAGCCTCTTCCTTATTAATCAAACCCAAACTACATTACCCATAAGCCCAATTACACTGCTATCACCCCACTCTATCACTTCTGACTTCTGTAAGGAAAAGGAAGCATTGTCTGGGCTCTTGGTTCATTGGTCACTTCTGAAACAGGAAGAAGACGACAAGGGTGTTTTCGTTATGTACGTGTTTGTTAAGTGTGTGTTCACCGGGTTATGAGACAGGACCTCTTCAACTGCTTGGTTTGCAGTTACTGGTTCAAATGAGGATCAAAAGGGATCAGTACACACACACACACACACACACACACACACACACACACACACACACATAGGACCAGTCGGATCTGAATGGTGGATATGAATCTGAGTGGTACATTTTTCGGTTCTTCTGTTTCCAGACCAAACAATACAGTTGTTGTTCTTGTCTGCAAACAGAAACGTTTTTATTTTCTTTGTCAAGTACGAGATGTTGGGACCAACTGAAGATTGATGACATTGTGATGGTGTGATTGTGGGGGTTAAAGGGAATATTGTGGAGGTTAAAGGGAATATTGTGATGGTGTAATTGTGGAGGTTAAAGGGAACATTGTGATTGTGGAGGTTTAAAGGGATTATTGTGATGGTGTGATTGTGTGGGCTAAAGGGAATATTGTGATGGTGTGATTGTGGAGGTTTAAAGGGAATATTGTGGAGGTTAAAGGGAATATTGTGATGGTGTGATTGTGGAGGTTAAAGGGAATATTGTGGAGGTTAAAGGGAATATTGTGATGGTGTGATTGTGTGGGCTAAAGGGAATATTGTGATGGTGTGATTGTGTGGGCTAAAGGGAATATTGTGATGGTGTGATTGTGTGGGCTAAAGGGATTATTGTGATGGTGTGATTGTGTGGGCTAAAGGGATTATTGTGATGGTGTGATTGTGTGGGCTAAAGGGAATATTGTGATGGTGTGATTGTGGAGGTTTAAAGGGAATATTGTGATGGTGTGATTGTGGAGGTTTAAAGGGAATATTGTGATGGTGTGATTGTGTGGGCTAAAGGGAATATTGTGATGGTGTGATTGTGGGGGTTAAAGGGAATATTGTGATGGTGTGATTGTGGAGGGAATATTGCATTTGCAGAATTAGCCCTTTGACTAAAACTGATAATTAAAACAGCTTTTTCACTCATACACACAGTGTGTGGTGTTCATCTTAATCGACACGCTTCGTTGGACAGATGTTAGAAATGAGTGTGTGTGGGTGTAGCACCTTTAACCACAACACCCAGCACCACCTCTGTATTGTTTACTGAAACTCTCACCCACCCGGTGTCTGCGGTCTGGTTCTGATGCGGTGTTTGCAGGCGACTGTAACTCACGTGGTTCGTTAGGGCTGGCGTCTCTGTGGGCTTTGAACAGATGACGGCGTGGTCCCCTGATCACTCATCTCTCCCTCCGTAAAATGATTTTAGCTATAGTGCTGTAATATTCTCAGGTACTAGGGTACTAGTGAACTAGGGTACTAGTAGTACTAGTAGAACTAGTAGAACCACTAGCGTGGTTTCAGGTGTATCTGCTCCACAGACCTAGACTATCGTAACTGTCCTTTGAACATAAACGTGGTACAAGCTTGTTTATTGTGTTTTTTACATTGTTGTGTGTACACATTGCTATGACAACTCCATTTGTCATCTTCGCTTATTTATTTATTTTTATCATTGTTTTGTTACTAAACATGGACCACCCACCCCTGTGTCATTCTGCCATGGACTGAGACACGTGAAAATGAAATAATCTACACAACCGAGGTTTACAGGTTTTAGTTGTGTGCACATAGGAAATAACAAGTCTGCCCCCTGGTGGAAGAGTCAGTATTGCAACAGGCTTCCCTGTATAGAGGTTCACAATACACCCGTGTTCATCAGTGCCATCAGTTTGGCTTTACTGTTGTTTTTTTGAAATGCTGTAATTCGAGGTTGTGATCGTGTGAATATGGACCACACACACACCTCCATCACCTTTCTTGAGGTAGAAAAGTTTTACGTATTTGTCAGAAGGGACCTTTTTTTTTTTCTTCATGTTTCTGTAAATAAAATGTTATGGTTTTGTTCATTCGTGTCTTGGTCATTTTTTATGATCTGTAAACAAACACACACATGCACAACTGAAGGTCAATTTAATGAATTTAGCTGCATAAAACCACCAGATATTAGAATGTATGTGTAGAAGAGTGAGTGTGTGTTGCAGTACACAAGGTTTCCTTTCTCTAAATGACAGATAAAGCACGGAGAAACTCTTCAGCCTGTATCCAGATCAGCAGTAAGGCATCACTAATATTTAATACACACTGACCAACCTGTTCCTTTCTTCTTAAAAACTGCATTTAAGATTGAGATGCATTTAACAGTTTCTTTCATAAATAATGTAAATTGCTATATAAACATTCATATATGTCCCATAAAGGCTCTGGTGGATATTCTGGTGTCTAGTAGTGGTAAGAACAGTGTTCTCTCCACAGTGAGTCCTGCGGTGTGTCTACAGGCGAGGCCAGAAGCTCTCGTGGTCATTATCTTCTGGATCGGAGGAAGTTGAAGGTTTTCCAGACTGACCCTCCAGTGCAGGAGGAGCCGTGTGTGTTGTTAAAGCTATTCTAACGCTAACTTCTGAAAATGTTCAACACTGAATAACATCTTGATCGGCGGTGATAATGGTCTCTAGATTAACAGATTAATTCAACAATGAATACCTCATTGAAGTTCATACACTGAATGAAGTTTGAGCAGGAGAAGATATGTCACCACCAGCTTCCCATAAATGTAGCTGGCCCAGAGCTGTCTGGGATTTGGGCATTATGGTGTAAAACGAGCAGTCTGTAACAGGAGTCTGTAACAGCAGTCTGTAACAGGAGTCTGTAACAGGAGTCTATGCCTTCTGTGTTTGTTCAATTCCTTTCTACCTACATTACAGATCCCAGCATGGAACAGACCAGGACAAAATCATGCAGACCATCATCATCATCATCATGTGAATGGAATTGTGACTGGGAGTGTGTGTGTGTGTTCCTTTAATGTAACAGAAAGAGCTTCATACCCTGCAAGAACACAACGAGGGCTACTTACAGCACACTAAGGAAGGGTGTGTGTATCTATTTATGAGCTCACACTAAGGGTGTGTGTGTTTATGAGCTCACACTACGGGTGTGTGTGGAGTGTGTGTCTATGAGGTCAAACTAAGGGTGTGTGTGTGTCTATGTGGTCACACTAAGGGTGAGTGTGTGTTTGTCTATGAGGTCACACTAAGGGTGCGTGTGTCTATGAGGTCACACTATGGGTGTGTGTGTCTATGATAACACAGTAAGTGTGTGTGTGTGTGTGTGTGTGTGTCTATGACAACACAGTAAGTGTGAGGGTTCCTTTGGTTTTCTTCAGAATGTTGACGGCCTCCTCGTGTGTTGCTCCATCTAAACTCTGCTCGTTAACAGCCACAATCTGGTCACCGCGTTTCAGACGCCCGTCATCCGCTGCAGCGCCCTACACACACACACACACACACAGAGTATCGTTTTAGGAAATTTATATATATATATTTTATATATATATATATTTAGATCCAGGGCAGGTAGAGTCTGGCCAAGTTGAGTTGTAACACACCACCACACCTCTTCACACACACCAGGTCCTGAACACAGCCCTCCTGCACTGAACGTG
>NW_027507009.1:252500-273377 GCF_052324685.1 Brachyhypopomus gauderio
CTGCAGGGGGAGGGGGAAGGTGGGGGTGTTGGGGGGTGGGTGAGGGTGTTGGGTGGTGATGTTGGGCAGTGGGGGAAGGTGGAGGTGTTGGGGTGGGGGAGGGTGTTGTGTGGGGGTTTGGGGTGGGGGAGGGTGTTGTGTGGGGGTTTGGGGTGGGGGAGGGTGTTGGGTGGAGGTGTTGGGGGTGGGGGAGGGTGTTGGGTGGAGGTGATGGGCGGTGGTTTTGGGCAGTGGGGGAGGGTGGGGATGTTGGGTGCAGATGTTGGGGTGGGTGTTGGGGGGGGTGATGGGGGTATTGGGTGGTGGGGGGGCAGACAGCCAAGATAGAGGGAGGAACATAAGGTCAGAAAGGTTTTAAAATGTATTCAGTTTTAATCGATTAATTTATTCAAATCAAATACATACAGTGGGGAAAATAAGTATTTAGTCAGTCACAAATTGTGCAAGTTCTCCCACTTAAAAAAATGAGAGAGGCCTGTAATTGACATCATAGGTAGACCTCAACTATGAGAGACAAAATGTGAAAAAAAAATTGAGAAAATCATTTTGTCTGACTTTTAAAGAATTTATTTGCAAATAATGGTGGAAAATAAGTATTTGGTCACCTACAAACAAGCAAGATTTCTGGCTGTCACAGACCTGTAACTTCTTTTTTAAGAGGCTCCTCTTTCCCCCACTCATTACCTGTATTAATGGCACCTGTTTGAAGTCGTTAACAGTATAAAAGACACCTGCCCACAACCTCAAACAGTCACACTCCAAACTCCACTATGGTGAAGACGAAAGAGCTGTCGGAGGACACCAGAAACTGAATTGTAGGCTGGGAAGACTGAATCTGCAATAGGAAAGCAGCTTGGTGTGAAGAAATCTACTGTGGGAACAATAATCAGAAAATGGAAGACCTACAAGACCACTACTAATCTCCCTCGATCTGGGGCTCCATGCAAGATCTCAGCTCGTGGGGTCAAAATGATCACAAGAACAGTGAGGAAAAATCCCAGAACCACAAGGGGGGTTCTAGTGAATGACCTGCAGAAAGCTGGGACCAACGTTACAAAGGCTACCATCAGCAACACACTACGACGCCAGGGACTCAGATCTTGCAGTGCCAGACGTGTCCCCCTGCTTAAGCCAGTCCATATCCAGGCACGTCTGAAGTTTGCTAGAGAGCATTTGGATGTTCCAGAAGAGTATTGGGAGAATGTCATATGGTCAGATGAAACCAAAGTACAACTATTTGGTAAAAACACAACTCGCCGTGTTTGGAGGACAGTGAATGCTGAGTTGCATCCAAAGAACACCATACCAACTGTGAAGCATGGGGGTGGCAACATCATGCTTTGGGGCTGTTTCTCTGCAAAGGGACCAGGACGACTGGTCCGTGTACATGAAAGAATGAATGGGGCCATGTATTGTGAGATTTTGGGTGCAAACCTCCTTCCATCAGCAAGGGCAATGAAGATGAAACGTGGCTGGGTCTTTCAGCATGACAATGATCCCAAGTACACTGCCAGGGCAACAAAGGAGTGGCTTCGTAAGAAACATTTCAAAGTCCTGGAGTGGCCTAGCCAGTCTCCCGATCTCAACCCCATCGAAAACCTTTGGAGGGAGTTAAAAGTCCGTGTTGCCCGCCGACAGCCCCAAAACATCACTGCTCTAGAGGAGATCTGCATGGAGGAATGGGCCAACATACCAGCAACAGTGTGTGCCAACCTTGTGAAGACTTACAGAAAACATTTGACCTCTGTCATTGCCAACAGAGGATATACAACAAAGTATTGAGATGAACTTTTGTTATTGACCAAATACTTATTTTCCACCATTATTTGCAAATAAATTCTTTAAAAGTCAGACAAAATGATTTTCTCAATTTTTTTTTTCACATTTTGTCTCTCATAGTTGAGGTCTACCTATGATGTCAATTACAGGCCTCTCTCATCTTTTTAAGTGGGAGAACTTGCACAATTGGTGACTGACTAAATACTTATTTTCCCCACTGTATTAACAACAGACTGATTTCACAGACACTGAAAATGTGGTATTTCTATGTGGTATTTGAATGTGGTTCACCTGGACACAACACAAAACGAGGAGCAATGTGTATTATGTTGTGTGTGTGGGTTCTGTTTGAACACTGTAGCGGTGTGTTTCAGGTAGCGGTTGTAGCGGTGTTCTACAGGTGACGTTACCTGTAGAATCTGATCTCCTGCCCACAGTCGTCCGTCTTTAGCAGCAGATCCCTCCTCATACACCTCGTGGATTATTATGCCACCCTGACGAACAGGCAGTGGTTAGTACAGGCTCAGAGAGATTTACATATTCATTAGGGGGACAGTACCTACATATTCATTAGGGGGACAGGACCTACATATTCATTAGGGGGACAGTACCTACATATTCATTAGGGGGACAGGACCTACATATTCATTAGGGGGACAGTACCTACATATTAATCAGGGGGACAGTACCTACATATTCATTAGGGGGACAGTACCTACATATTCATTAGGGAACCGTACCTACATATTCATTAGGGAGACAGTACCTACATATTCATCAGGGGGACAGTACCTACATATTCATCAGGGGGACAGGACTTACATATTCATAAGAGAGACAGCGCCTACATATTCATCAGGGGGACAGGACTTACATATTCATAAGAGGGACAGTGCCTACATATTCATCATGGGGACAGGACTTACATATTCATAAGAGAGACAGTGCCTACATATTCATCAGGGGGACAGGACTTACATATTCATAAGAGGGACAGTGCCTACATATTCATCAGGGGGACAGTACCTACATATTCATCAGGGGGACAGTACCTACATATTCATAAGAGGGACAGTGCCTACATATTCATCAGGGGGACAGGACTTACATATTCATAAGAGGGACAGTGCCTACATATTCATCAGGGGGACAGTACCTACATATTCATCAGGGGGACAGTACCTACATATTCATAAGAGGGACAGTGCCTACATATTCATCAGGGGGACAGTACCTACATATTCATCAGGGGGACAGGACTTACATATTCATCAGGGGGACAGGACTTACATATTCATAAGAGGGACAGTGCCTACATATTCATAAGAGGGACAGTGCCTACATATTCATCAGGGGGACAGTACCTACATATTCATAAGAGGGACAGCGCCTACATATTCATCAGGGGGACAGGACTTACATATTCATCAGGGGGACAGTACCTACATATTCATAAGAGAGACAGTGCCTACATATTCATCAGGGGGACAGGACTTACATATTCATAAGAGGGACAGGACTTACATATTCATAAGAGGGACAGGACTTACATATTCATAAGAGGGACAGTGCCTACATATTCATCAGGGGGACAGGACTTACATATTCATAAGAGAGACAGCGCCTACATATTCATCAGGGGGACAGGACTTACATATTCATAAGAGGGACAGTGCCTACATATTCATCATGGGGACAGGACTTACATATTCATAAGAGAGACAGCGCCTACATATTCATCAGGGGGACAGGACTTACATATTCATAAGAGGGACAGTGCCTACATATTCATCAGGGGGACAGGACTTACATATTCATAAGAGGGACAGTGCCTACATATTCATCAGGGGGACAGTACCTACATATTCATCAGGGGGACAGTACCTACATATTCATAAGAGGGACAGTGCCTACATATTCATCAGGGGGACAGGACTTACATATTCATAAGAGGGACAGTGCCTACATATTCATCAGGGGGACAGTACCTACATATTCATCAGGGGAACAGTACCTACATATTCATAAGAGGGACAGTGCCTACATATTCATCAGGGGGACAGTACCTACATATTCATCAGGGGGACAGGACTTACATATTCATCAGGGGGACAGGACTTACATATTCATAAGAGGGACAGTGCCTACATATTCATCAGGGGGACAGTACCTACATATTCATAAGAGGGACAGCGCCTACATATTCATCAGGGGGACAGGACTTACATATTCATCAGGGGGACAGTACCTACATATTGATAAGAGGGACAGTGCCTACATATTCATCAGGGGGACAGTACCTACATATTCATCAGGGGGACAGTACCTACATATTCATCAGGGGGACAGGACTTACATATTCATAAGAGGGACAGTGCCTACATATTCATCAGGGGGACAGGACTTACATATTCATAAGAGAGACAGCGCCTACATATTCATCAGGGGGACAGTACCTACATATTCATTAGGGGGCAGTACACAGACTCCCTCAGAATAAGGGTATGAGTGATATGAGTGATAAGTCTTGGAATATTTACTATCTCAGGAATGCTCATTTTTCCCTCAGTCTCTCTGACACACACACACACACACAAACGCACACACACACACACACACACACACACACACACACACACACACACACACACACACACACACACACACAGGGTCAGTCTGTTTACCAGTAGTGTGTCAGAGCCGCCCACGATACTAAGGCCAAGTCCTGTCCTTCCTTTGGAGATGTCTATGGTGGTCTCACAGCCAGGGATTATGGGACATGTCGTGGGGTCAGAGGCCAATGCTGTAGGGGTCGATGATCTGCTGGAGCCTGAAACAGTCACCATGAAAACTCGATTCAAAGAATCATCGGGCATAACAGGCACAGCGAGGGCCTCGACTCCAGGGGCCTCTACTCACTCATGACTTCCTCTGTTTCTGGAGGTGTCTCTGAGGACAAGGGCATGCTGGGTAAAGAGGCGGGCCCTGGGTCTGACCCTCTGCGCATCTGATTGGACGGTGTTGAGATGGGGCTGTCTGTACAGGTGCTGAGGCTCACTGACGATGTCACCTACAACAATCAAAGATCAAAGGTCATCAAAGGTCAGAGACAGTGAAGTATACAAAGTTTCCAGAGAAACAGGGCGTTTTGGACAGAGGCCCTGCAATGGTAATCCAGATTAAGATAGAGTTGTGTAATCCAGGGAATCTGCATGTAGCAGGTCTGAACTGAGTCAAAGCTGTACCTTTGGACCTGTATGTGTAGACCTGTGCATGTAGACCTGTACCTGTGGACCTGTACCTGTTGACCTGTACGTGTAGACATGTTTGTGTAGACATGTACGTGTAGACCTGTACGTGTGGACCTGTACGTGTAGACATGTACGTGTAGACCTGTACGTGTAGACCTGTACCTGTAGACCTGTACATGTAGACCTGTACATGTAGACCTGTACCTGTACACATGTACCTGTAGACCTGTACATATAGACCTGTACATGTAGACCTGTACCTGTGGAGCTGTACCTGTGGAGCTGTACATGTAGACCTGTACCTGTGGACCTGTACATGTGGACCTGTACATGTAGACCTGTACATATAGACCTGTACATGTGGACCTGTTCCTGTGGAACTGTACCTGTGGACCTGTACCTGTGGACCTGTTCCTGTAGACCTATTCCTGTAGACCTGTACCTGTGGAGCTGTGCTGTCTTGTTGGACACTGTGGACAATCACTTCGTCCCTGCTGTCTTGTTGGACACTGTGGACGATCACTCCATTCCTGCTGTCCTCTGCACTGAGGAGCATCTCCGGGTATGTCTCCTCCTGTTCTCCGTTTGGAGAGATGAATTTGGGTTTTACTGCGAGAAGAAGAGACTGATGCTTGTGTTGCTGATTAGTGTGTAATGGATTATCAGACAGTATCAGACAGTGATGAGCCAAAGGAGAAATATGTATCAGACAGTCATGAGCTAAAGGAGATTTGTGTATCATAGTGATGAGCTAATGTTTTAGTGTGTATCAGATAGTTTTAGATTTAGTTTTTAGAGAAAGTGATGAGCTAATGGAGATTTGTGTATGAGACAGTGATTGGCTAAGGGTGATTTGTATATGAGACAGTGATTGGCTAAGGGTGATTTGTATATGACACAGTGATTGGCTAAGGGAGATTTGTATATGAGACAGTGATTGGCTAAGGGAGATTTGTATATGAGACAGTGATTGGCTAAGGGAGATTTGTGTATGAGACAGTGATTGGCTAAGGGAGATTTCTATATGAGACAGTGATTGGCTAAGGGAGATTTGTGTATGAGACAGTGATTGGCTGAGGGAGATTTGTATATGAGACAGTGATTGGCTAAGGGAGATTTGTGTATGAGACAGTGATTGGCTAAGGGAGATTTGTGTATGAGAGTGATTGGCTAAGAGAGAAGTGTGGTAATGGAGAAGTACCTAGCTCAGTCTGAGTTACCACTGTGTGTGTGTGTGTGTGTGTGTGTGTGTGTGTGTGTGTGTGTGTGTGTGTGTGTGTCCACACTGCTGCACCTCTGTTTGTGTATCCATGGCATCTTCAGACTCCTTCACTGGGCCAACAGCCATCTGACTCAGAGCGTCTGTGTTCCTGTAACACACACATTGTGAACTGAGAGAAATGTTGTTTGACCAAGCACTGAAACACATGCAGAATTTCAGAAAACTATGGACCACTGGCGCCCTCTGGTGGTTATGACTATTGAAACAAGTACTACGGTTCCTTCCGGAAGGACTGACCTGATGAAGATGATTTTGACCTTGGAGGGGGCGCTCTTGATGATGGCTGAGGCGTTCTGGTGTGAGCGGCCGTACAGAATCTGACCGTTGATCTACAAAGGGGGGAAATGACACAAGGTGGTCTGGAGGGGTGGAGGAGAGGGAGAGGGTGCCACACGGGTTCTGAACGAGACATGAACACACACACACACACACACACACACACACACACACACACACACCTCCAGGAGCTCGTCTCCCACACAGAGGCGTCCGTCCTGTCCGGCCGCCCCAGCAGGGTCGATGTCCACCACGAACACACTCATGCGCGTGCGGTCCCGGTTACCCGCCAGACTCAGACCCAGACCGCTCTGACCCTTCTCTAGCGCCACCATGTGGAGAGCACCACGCAGACTCCCATAACGCTGCAGGACTTTCTCTACACACACACACACACACACACACACACACATTTACATTTACGGCATTTAGCAGACGCTCTTATCCAGAGTGAGACTTACAAAGTGCTTTGCATTTGATCACAGAATTCATCCTAGGTAATAGTACAGATAGGCCAGAATTCAAGATACCATTGAGTCAGACTACTACTAAACTACAGGAGTCAATGTCATTACCTAGTGTTTTGCAAGTTAACCGTTTGGCAAGAAGCCACACACACACACACACTATATTGCCAAGAGTATTCGCACCCATCCAAATGATCGGAATCAGTTGTTCCAATCACTTCCATGGCCACATGTGTATAATATTATAACAATAAACACCCAGCCGTGTTGTTTTACAAACATTTGTGAAAGAATGGGTCGCTCTCAGGAACTCAGTGAATTCCAGCGTGGAACTGTGATAAGATGCCACCTGTGCACCAAATCCAGTCGTGAAATTTCCTCACTCCTAAATATTCCACAGTCAACTGTCAGTAATTCAGCCATGAAGTGGTCGGCCACATAAACTGACAGGCCGGGGTCAGCAGATACTGAAGCACATGTGAAGAGGTCAGCAACTTTCTACAATCAATCACTACAGACATCCAAACTTCATGTGGCCTTCAGATTAGTTGAAACAGTGCACAGAGAGCTTCATGGAATGGGTTTCCATGGTCGAGCAGCTGCATCCAAGCCATACATCACCAAGTGCAGAGCAGTGGTGTAAATCACGTGTTCTCTGGAGTGATGATTCACGCTTCTCCACCTGGCAATCTGATGGACGAGTCTGGGTTTTGCGGCTGCCAGAGAACGGTAGAGAACGGTACGTGTCTGACTGCATTGTGCCAAGTGTAACGTTTGGTGGAGGGAGAGAAGCCTCCTCACCCAACACCAGACGGTGACCTCACAAATGCGCTTCTGGAAATTGTCAAAAATCCCCATAAACACATAAACCTTGTGTACAGCAGAAGAGTCCCAGAAGAGTTGAAGTTGTTCTAGCTGCAAAGGGTGGACCAACGTCATATTGAACCCTTTGGAATGGGATGTCACTTAAGCTCATATGTGAGTCAAGGAAGGTGAGCTAGTACTTTTGGCAATATATTGTATATATAATTACCAAGACATACACCGAAAAAAATGACATTACGTTTTCTGACAGTACTGTTATTGCCGTATCCAAATTACAGTCATGGACGACGTCACTCACTCCAGGTGTAGCCAAACTCATCCTCCTCTTCCTCCGCCGCATCGTGATGAAGAGCGAGCCGGTCGAGGACTTCCGTCAGCGTGTCTGCGTCCGTCTCGCCGATGTGAGGGACCAATGGGAGCGAGAGGAACGGCAGTGTCGGAGAAACCTTCCCCGCCTCCCGACTCGGCTGTCTCGGTAACCAGAGGACGTACGTTACCAGGGGAACGTAAACATACTACACACCTGCTCTGATACATACGGCGCTACGATAAATATCAGGATGCAGTTTAACTGTAGACGAAGCTGAAATAGTATTAACATGCCAGAAATAGATAAACGGTGGTTAACTGTTTATTTCCTCCTATAGACTCCCTATCTCTCTCTCACACACACACACACACACACACACACACACACACACAATAAAGCCCTTGGGAGTTTGCGCCACTCGCAAGCCACTTTGTTACGGCTGCTCACCACCACACTGAAGGGTTTCAGACAGCTCCCGTCTACATGATCCTACAGCCGGGACGCAGAGTTAATCCCGTCGCACTGAGCGACTATTCCGGCTACACCTGACGGGGACCTGAATGCCGGCAGAGAACCACAGAACCACGGAGCTCCACGCTAAAAATCCAGCCTGTTTGGTTTCCTCCTGCCGCATTTCACTGCTGAAGGATTTTGCCGCCCCGTCATGTTGAGAAGATTAACGGCAGAAACTTCCCTCTGACGGGGAGTATCGTTGCTTAGACATCCAGCCGCAACTTTAGCGCTGTACACGCGGATTTCAGATGTGAACACCAGGGGGCGCCAGAGCGCTTCTGTTTTAAACATCCACACGGAGTTTGTGTGGAGGCCCAACAGTAACCTCGACTATATCACTGTATTTATATATTTACACCACGCTGCTACTTTTATATGCGTGAAGTTGTCAATGTTGAAATGAATACGCCTGTATGGATGTATTCTTACTCTGTATAAGTCTTGACTGTACAGCGCCTACATTTATTTAAACAGCTACAAGTCAAGAATGCGTTAAGATCAAGAAGTCGTGTAATACTTCAGGTCATTTGCATTCCATTCACAAAATATATGAACAAAATCCTTTTGTCCATCTGCTTGTTGCTATCGCTCAGATAATGTGGATGAATAACCTCCGTAAGGTCTGAAGGCAGCATACCATAGGTGACTATATAGGTTCCATAAAGCTTCAGACGAACTGTAATGTATTACGAGTATTATTATTAGTATTATTATTATTATTATGGAATCGTGATCTACATATTGTGGTAAGTGCTGTATTGTGGGCTAGTTGGTATTATCTGGATCTAATACATCATGGTAAAGCACACTTACAGTTTATATATACATTTGATATATTATCACACACATTAGACACACACACACACACATACTGTTATAGTTTATATATTATGCTTATCAAACATTGGCCTACTTTTTCTTTACATATTTACAAAACCATTTAGATGGCGCTCTAACAGCTGCTTCAAGTTGAAGGTTTAAATGTAATTCTCCGTCTGTCCTGCAGGGGGAGCTCCGGCGCTTCACTGCTACACAACCTTCATGTCTGCGGGCGCGCGAGTCGGTGTGTCAGTGTGGATTAGCTGCAGCGCCATGTATGTTCCTCAGCGCACGTGACGCCTCCACCACAGGGAGCCGTGAAATAGTGTCTGCACATGTTTCATTGGAACTGTACGTAGGTTGTTTTTATCTTCTTATAATGATCATACCCGTAATGCTGAATCTCTCAGACACACACACACTGTCCCATTCTCTCACACACACACTCTCACTCTTTCTCTCACAAACACACACCATGAGAAATTTGAAGACCTAGATATGCGGAGTCAATACAAAACACTTCAGAGCGGGCAAAAACAGAACCACACACACACACACACACACACACACACACACACACACACATGCGTGCATACAGAGGCACAAACCTTAAATGGAGTAGGGGTGAAAGGGTTAGTCAGGGAGAAACGGAGGAAAAGCCTACTGTGACTCTTAATGTCCTATAGAGAGAGAGAGAGAGAGGGAGAGAGAGAGAGAGAGAGAGGAGGGAGAGAGAGAGAGAGGAGGGAGAGAGACAGACAGACAGACAGACATACAGACAGATATATAGCCAGAGACAGAGGAGAGACACAGTGAGGGAGAGAGTGAGAGGGAGAGACAAGATAAAAGGAGGGAGAGGGAGAGAGACCGAGAGAGACAGACAAAGGGAGACAGGGAGAGACCGCATGGACGTCCTGAAAACATGTTATAGTGACAGTTTTAATTACAATACTGTAATACTGTCATTTCTAAACTCGTTTAAACTCAGTTGAATGCTATTTCAGATGAGCAAATTCAAACAAGCAATAAAATAGTCCTTCTAAGGACCCTGGGAGAGGGAGAAAGTATTAGTGTGTCCAAAAAAAGCCAGTAGCCCCTGTGCAGCAGTCAGAGCAGTGCTGCCCCCCCCCAGGGGCCCCAGAGCTACTACATATACTGTATATCTGTTGTAGCAGATAGAGCTGCTTCTCTCCCACTGACCTCTCTGACCCCACCGACCTCTCTGACCCCACTGACCTCTCTGACCCCACCGACCTCTCTGACCCCACTGACCTCAGTGCTGTCAGACATGCGGAAGGGTGATGCTCTGTCCTCCACACACTCCGACACAACACACTCCGACATCACACACTCCGATGCTGACTTCTGTCATATGAAGAGAAACGAGAAACGGAGAAAGTGAAGCAGAGTAATGACAAAACCTGAAAGATTATTTATTAAACACGGCAGTAACAGCATCAGGAATACTGCAGTAACATCATTATTAATGCTGTAGTTACACCATCAGTAATACTGCAGTAACATCATTATTAATGCTGTAGTTACACCATCAGTAATACTGCAGTAACATCATTATTAATGCTGTAGTTACACCATCAGTAATACTGCAGTAACATCATTATTAATGCTGTAGTTACACCATCAGTAATACTGCAGTAACATCATTATTAATGCTGTAGTTACACCATCAGTAATACTGCAGTAACATCATTATTAATGCTGTAGTTACACCATCAGTAATACTGCAGTAACATCATTATTAATGCTGTAGTTACACCATCAGTAATACTGCAGTAAGACCATCAGTAACACATCAGTAAGACCAACAGTAACAACATAAGTAGGAGGAGCTGGTGGAGTGGGAGGAGTTTACAGAGAGGGAGGAGCTGACAGAGTGGGAGGAGCTGGTTATCTCTAAGTGCAGTTGAGCGAAAGGTCCCAGGTCAGTACCACTGAACCCACGAGCCGGTTCTGACAAAAAAACCCTGTTCCAGTGAGGGCGGGTGTATTTCTACTACACTGTCTGGAGCTCCAGACCGCAGCAGCACACTGTAGTCTCCGCCTCCTCAGCTCCCGGCCCCGCCTCCTCAGCCACAGCCCTGCCCCTCAGCCACAGCCCCATTTTGCTGAAAGGATGAATCATTAGGCTTTTCTTAAAATATCAGCTGTCCAGAAAAAAGGCTGAGATGGGACATTTCCTCTCAAGCATATTTTAATCATTTTCAGGTTTGTTCAGCACTCCAGACCTTGGGCGAGATCCAGACCTTCTCAATTAGAGCACTCAGTGAGCTGGAGAGTTCCAACGTGGCCTCCGCCAGCACAGGGCCACAGTTTCTAGCAGAGTTTGGGTTTGAAATGAGCAGTAATGTAATCGACCTTGTAGCAACAGAGACCGTCAGTGTCTGCAGGGTGTGAACTGGTGATATCAGCCAGCAGCACTGACAGCTCTCGGCCCCAACCAGAGCAGAACGCCAGAGGGGTCAGAACTGCTGTCCAGCAGCCGTCTACGTCATCCAGGTGGGCTCACAGTCCCTGTCCTGCCCACGAGGGCAACGAGGAGCTGGGGCAGATGGGTAAGAGCACTGCCCTGGGCACGGGGGTCTGATTGTGGTCTATGATATGCTCAAAAACACAACAAGGCCAGCAGATCTGAGATCAGTGTGTGCGTACGGCTGTGTGTGTGGTGTAAGTACAGAGCGGCGGAGGTTACTGACCCTGGATCTGCTGGTGACACTCTGAACCAGGAACACAACAGGGTTCCCAGCTTTACGGATGACCTCTACAGCCTGGTCATGACTGGCATCTCGCAGGTCTACGCCATCCACCTAACACACACACACACACACACACACACACACACACACACACACATTAAAAACACTCACACACACACATATATAAGAACACACATACACAGACACACATGCAAATGTGCACACTTACACGTGTGTATATGTGTGTGTACCTGGATGATCCTGTCTCCAGTCTTCAGTGTCCCGTCGTGTCCTGCTGGACTGTCTTCCAGGATGTGCTTGATGAAGATGCCTCGCATCACTTCCCCGTTGCTAAGGCGACTGCCCATGCCCCGCCCACCCACAATGCTGATGCCTAAAGATTTCCCAGGTTCCCTGTAGAGCTCTACCCTACACACACACACACACACACACACACACACAAACATGGACACACACGGACACACACCAATGAACAGACAGTTCCACCTTCTGAATCTGTAAAAGATACACTCCAGTGTTATGAGCATGTGAAGGATGCTGTACTGCATGTGTGTGGCTCCTTGTGTGTGTGTGTGTGTGTGTGTGTGTGTGTGTGTGTGTGTGCGTGTGTGTGCTCTTACTTCCTTGCTTGGTTCCAGTTTGTAAAAGCTGTTTGTAGTTCACTCTCCTCCCCTTCCCCATCCTCCCTCTCTGGGAGCTCTGCTACAGACCTGACACACACACACACACACACACACACACACACACACACACACAGGCTGAAATGCTGTCCTGTTTAAATGTTTCTGATGCTGTGTATTTAAGTGTGACGATGCTCACGTGGCGGTTACCTTGAGCTCCTCGAGGTGTCCGTGATAGACCCATGTTCCATACTCTGAACACTGTCTCGGTACTCATCGAAGTACTCTGCTGGAACGTAGGTGATACTACAACACACACACACACACACACACACACACACACACACACACACACACACGCAAAGTGCGATATGAGATACAAGTACTTTTCAGATGTTCTCCACCTCTTAGATATGTCATCATCATAAATAAATAATTATCTAAGTAGTTCCAAGTAACTCATGACATTACCGTTGCTTACAGTACAAAGCGAACCCCTTATTAGAGCAGCCGTGAGCTCTCACCGACACGTGGAGGTGGGGAGGATAGTGTATCTCACTGTATCTGAGTGGGACTCCGAGGTCGTGAGCTAATTAGCATCCAGGAGGCCTGGTTGTTTATCTGGGGAGCGAGCTTCACTACAGGGTTCCTCGTAATGAGACGCAGTATAACGTTTCTGCCTATCACAGCCCAAGGTGAAACTCTTAATAAAGTCTTGCAACACCTTGCAAGTCTAATTTGCTGGAACTTAGGAGACAGACACTTTGGTAAGAGGACTTGGTTCAGGAATCAAATCAGCAACTGATTGTCAGTGAACACCTTCTTATTGTAAGTGAAGATGACAGATCTAATGGAAGTGAATCAAATCTCATTTGCGCGGTTCAGTTTGGCATGCAGACACATGAGGCAGGTGGAATGAATCACCCTTGATCAAATGGTGAATCGAACGGCAGTGATTCGTTCCCTGATGCCCCTGGTGTAGGAGTGCATCGCTGAGATTCAATCCGAGTGGTGAACATGAGCGTAATGACAGTGATCAGACAGCAGGGGGGGCACCAGCAGGCAGTGGAGTGTGTTAGTGGAGTTGGTGATGGTTTAGGAGAAGGCCTGTCCAGTTGTAGTCCTGCTGCCCCCACTGTCCCGCTCGGGGTCAGGGGTCAGCGTCTCTCAGCTCAGAACACCTGCTCCAGCTCTTGAAGCACCTGAGGCAGGTGAGCTAGACCAGGTGTGCCAGAGAGTGAGTAGGGCAAAAGGCCTCAGACTACAGCTGGAACGCCCGGGGTTAATGGTCACCAACGACGCAAACATCTCCCCCAACGAAAGTACTGCAGGCAAGAACCCAACAACCCAGAGCAAAGACGACCCTCTCACACCACGGCGTCATTCAGCATTCTCCTGGAGCACACTTGGAAACAGGTAACACCAAAGGAAGACACACTGTGATATATGCTGATAAATACATGCGCTTTGCTCTGAATAAGAGTGTCTGCTCAATAATTTAAATGTTACGCAGTAGCCACACTTGAATTGAATGTTAGAGAAATGACGTGAGGAGAGATGGAGTTTCTTGTTGGGTGTTTGGGGTGTAGAGGTTATGCTGAGAGCTGAGCGTGTAAGGGATTCATCCTGATCCTGCTTCTGCAAGGCTGCTTCTGTGATTCACGTGACCCCCTTCTGAAGGGGCATACTCTAGATATGAATTCACCTCACTATGTGTATTGACACGCTAATACTCAAATGCAAGTTATTACGCAGCAAGTTAATGATTAACCCTTACATTGCTCTAAAGTAGTCAGTCACATTTTAAGTGTGATTTTAGTTTGAACTAAGGCTATGTAGGAGATTTAACAAGACATTGCTGTGACTTCCAGTGTAGATAATGTGAACAGCCAATTTACTAGACGGGTGTCTCATATTTAAGGAGACTTTCTAACAAATAACCAAATGTGTGGTCACTGTAAACATTGCTACGCTAATCAGGATAAGATGCAGAGTTAACGAGTTAACAAACATGCAGCCAGACTTGAGCAAGCGCAGACAGAGACGATGACGGAGACAGACAGTGCGAGTAGAGCACAGATGCATCCTGATGGCGTTAGACGGGTCGGCGTTAGACATACTCACATATAAAAGGAGCACCGCTCCTCCTCTGGAAAAACGGAAGATCTAGAAAAAGATCTAGAGAGGTTGAGAGGTGTTTACGAGCTGCTACTGACACACACGTCTCAGTGAGCAGCGCTGGTGCACCTACACACTGACCTCTGACCCAACCAATCCTCTCGCAAAGTCGCCAGCTCTGGTACGAGCGCGTTTGGCTCTCACCACTGGGCACAGATACGCGTGATGGATCTGAGGATCTGAGGCCAGGGCCAACGTATTGGTTCTGGTTCCCCAATGTTCTAACTGCTAATATTGTGTCTCGGCCCACCTCAGACCACCATGACGTGGAACTACAAGAAACTGTACTGACTACAATATCTCAATAAAGCTCATGGACAGTTATTGTGTATTGAAACAAGCACCATAATCTACAAAAATCTTCGGAGGAGGAAACACACAGGAGAAGGAGCAGCAGGTTTATGACCTGTGTGTGTGTGTGTGTCCAGATGCAGTTCTCTCCCCTCACCCCATGTCAGGTCCTAAGAGCGAGTGTTTGCGCAGCATGGCGCGGGCCTGTGCCTTGCTCAGATTCCTGCTGGACTCTCCGTTGATGGCCAGGATGAGATCTCCAACACCCAGACGTCCGTCACGGCTCACGGATCCACCATGAGTGATACTGCGGATCAGCATGCCCATACCGTCCTTCTGAGCACTGACTGTCATACCTGTAACACACGTGACAGGTGAGTCATCATCACTAAGTCTCTGTCATCCCTGTAACACACGTGACAGGTGAGTCATCACTAAGTCTCTGTCATCCCTGTAACACACGTGACAGGTGAGTCTTCACTAAGTCTCTGTCATACCTGTAACACATGTGACAGGTGAGTCTTCACTAAGTCTCTGTCATCCCTGTAACACATGTGACAGGTGAGTCTTCACTAAGTCTCTGTCATACCTATAACACACGTGACAGGTGAGTCTTCACCAAGTCTCTGTCATACCTGTAACACACGTGACAGGTGAGTCTTCACTAAGTCTCTGTCATACCTGTAACACACGTGACAGGTGAGTCTTCACTAAGTCTCTATCATACCTGTAACACACGTGACAGGTGAGTCTTCACTAAGTCTATCATACCTGTAACACATGTGACAGGTGAGTCTTCACTAAGTCTCTGTTATACCTGTAAAACATGTGACAGGGGAGTCTTCACTAAGTCTCTGTCATACCTGTAACACACGTGACAGGTGAGTCTTCACTAAGTCTCTGTCATACCTGTAACACACGTGACAGGTGAGTCTTCACTAAGTCTCTGTCAGTCTTCACCAAGTCTGTCGCAAACTTTTTTTCACAGGCAGAACAGAACACACAAGCACTCTTCACATTCTTGCTGATGTAAACAGAACACACCAGCAGTACACAGATAAGACACAAGCACTGGGATTTCTGCTGTCACAACAGAAACTCAAATTACATGTTTATAATATGTATTGTGTTTCGAACAGTTCAGGCAGTAGGCATATTGTATGTAGTTTTGAACAGTTCAGGCAGTAGGCATATTGTATGTAGTTTCGAACAGTCCACAAGCTTTTGTGTCCTGTGTTTTTGGTTAAATGACTAAATTACACACCTAAACTTGAGTTGCCCTTGACGACAGTGATAGTCCTCTCAAAACTGCTTCCTGAGGTCACATCCTGTTGACCGGACCCCTCTGCAGTTTGGCTTATGTGAAAATCTTCTTCCTAACGGGATGCACATTTTAACATAGGGGCACAACATTGGACCAGCACACACACACACACACACACACACACACACACACACACACACACACACGCTCATTCACTATCTGGATAATTTTGTTTATGGACTCTATCCATAAGGATCTAGGTTTCCTGAGGGTTTCTAATGGATTGGGCATGAAGTGTGTGTGTGTGTGTGTGTGTGTGTGTGTGTGTGTGTGTGTGTGTGTGTGTGTGTGTGTGTGTGTGTGTGTGTGTGTGTGTGTGTGTGTTTTGGGTATAAAGGAGGTATCCACTGTGAATTATAATAATTTCTCCATGTCCAACCAACAAATGTAAATTTAAATCCAAACTCTTTACCTCCTCCTGAGAATCCTCCACATAAATACGTGTAGGCACTTGGTCTAAAAGCTCAGACATGATTGGTCCTCCCTCTGAGTATAACGATGCCTCTTTAGAAGGAGGGGCGGGGCTGGCTCGAGGCACTCCCACATTAGGGATCAGAGGATCCACTGGGTCCATTCTGTCTAGGCCGAGTTCTGTGATCAGATTGGTGTGGGCGGAGCCAAGCCTTAAAACCTCTTCCGCAGGCCTCAGGGGCGGAGCCTTCTCCTCAGGAGTAAACGGCACGGTGTCCTCTGCGATTCCAGACGGCGTCAAGAAGGGAAACTCCACCAACGAATCCAGGTGCAAGTTCCTCTGGGTAAGAAAGACACCAGCACATTCACACTTAAACAGCAGCCTCTCCATCACAGTGACCAGAGCACTGCTGGGTAATCCTGCGATCATCACCGACCATCTGTGCGCTCTGTTCAGGGCCGCCAGCAGGGGGAGCCATAGTGTAAGAGACAAACGTGCGGATTGAGCAGGAAGCTGCTTCAGTTAGTGACACTCAGTGGGGCATCAAGGCATTTTGAATGACAAGGTGCCCATGTGGGGAAAAGATTCAAGGTTCCTCTGGTGAAATACAATACATTCAAACAGGTAGGAGGACCCTGACTGTGCTACATCCAATCAGGTGGGAGGGGCTAGAATGTACTACAACTGAGCAGGTGGGAGGAGCCTGACTGAACTACAGCCGATCCGGTGGGAGGGACCAGACTATATCTGCACTACGGCAGATATCAGATCTTATACTTCAGCAAATTGACTATATTTTAAAGCACAGATCTGATTGCACTTCTGTAATCTCTAGTCTGTAGCCTAAGCTAGATTTAGAGGTGTCTTTTCATTTTAATGTTTTAAATTCAGGTTTATAATTCAGGATTATACAGTAACTTTATTGACACTAATCAGGCATATGACCCATAGTCATATGGAGTGGATAAAAAGATTCTAGTCCCAGTGGACACTCTGAAGGTAACTGAAGGGGTCAAATGGCGATTAAATCATGCTGTCTGATTGGCTGGAGATACCTGCGGTGTGGAGGCCTGTAGAGACAGTTCAGAGGTCAGCTCAGAGGTCAGGTCAGCACTGCAGCTGCTTCCCTGGAGGGCCATCATGGACACCTGGAACTCCTCGTCCTCCTCGTCCCCGTAATGCCCGTCGAACGCCTTCTCACCCGCCAGGTCTGCATCGCTGGCATCAATCTGGAATGCAGTTAGTTGCTTTCGTTAGGTTCAGCACTAACAGGATCACGGGTTTGTACACCTGCTGAATACAAAGCAGCGTCCGCTTTCAGAGAGCAAGGTTTGTTTTCATGTTTGTGTAGCTTGTTTAGTATTTATGTGGTTTGTTTAATGTTTGTGGAGATTCTGTTTGGTGTTTGTGGAGCTTGTTTAGTATTTGTGTGGTTTGTTTAATGTTTATATAACTTGTTTAGTGTCTGTGGAGCTTGTTTAGTGTTTATGTGGTTTATTTAGTATTTGTGGAGATTCTTTTTAGTGTTTGTGGAGCTTGTTTAGTGTTTATGTGGTTTGTTTAGTGTTTGTGGAGATTCGTTTTAGTGTTTGTGGAGCTTGTTTAGTGTTTATGTGGTGTGTTTAGTGTTTGTTGAGATTCTTTTTAGTGTTTGTGGAGCTTGTTTAGTGTTTATGTGGTTTGTTTAGTGTTTGTGGAGATTCTTTTTAGTGTTTGTGCAGCATGTTTAGTGTTTATGTGGTTTGTTTAGTGTTTGTGTAACTTGTTTAGTGTTTGTGGAGATTCTGTTTGGTGTTTGTGGAGCTTGTTTAGTATTTGTGTGGATTGTTTAATGTTTGTATAACTTCTTTAGTATTTGTGTAGCTTGTGTAGTATTTGTGTGGTTTATTTAATGTTTGTATAACGTTTAGTGTTTGTGGAGATTCTGTTTGGTGTTTGTGGAGCTTGTTTAGTATTTGTGTGGATTGTTTAATGTTTGTATAACTTCTTTAGTATTTGTGTAGCTTGTGTAGTATTTGTGTGGTTTATTTAATGTTTGTATAACGTTTAGTGTTTGTGGAGATTCTGTTTGGTGTTTGTGGAGCTTTTTTAGTATTTGTGTTTTTTTTATTGTTTGTGGAGCTTGTTTAGTGTTTGTGTAACTTGTTTAGTGTTTGTGGAGATTCTGTTTGGTTCTGTTTATCCTCTTCTTCACTAGGTTTCTATTCGCAGCGTAACCAAGCAGTAATTAGAAGGTGCTCCAGGCCTCTGCTTGGAGTTTGGCGCCCTGCACGAGTAACTGTCTGTTGTGACCGTGATTCATAACACTGGTCAATGCTGGCTCAGCACATAACAGGATGCCTTCCTCCTCATCATCCTCACCTCTCTGGAACCCCTAGGCCTATTTCCAGTTACATGTACCGATATTCAGCCTCATGCTGACAAGAAGGTTGGTTTTGCCTTTTGATTGGACTTCAAACGGTTGTTTTAACATTGTGATTAAGCAATGCAAGGTGCCTCAGCCAAACGGGAAAACTAGTTTTCATTACTGACAGCAGATTTTTTTCACATTTGCATTTTCAGGTGTTATGACAGCAGAGAATTTGCCAACACACATCACGCTGTGAGAACGCTCCAGTTCTACAACACGGCAGGAGAAGAGGAGAGTCTGGTAAACGAGATCTTATCAAACCTCACACAAACATGAAAACACAGAGCACAAAAACTCAAACAGAGCTAGAGCTGGGGCTCCATTTTGTAAGCTTCACCAGACACACTACTTGTAGCATGATATAAAGAAAGACCTACACACACACACACACACACACACACACACACACACACATGCAGAAACCAAAGCATTATCGCACTATTAGTCATTATTAGTAGTGATTCTTTTCTATTTTCTTACAGGCAGTGGCTTGGCTACCCCAATGTGGACGAGGCCCAGGCTGGCCCCCTTCAGGGCCTGCACTGCTTCCTCCAGGCTGCCACTGGCCAGGTTGGTGTTGTTGACGTACATGAGCCGGTCTCCTGGCAACAACCGGCCGTCCAGTTCAGCAACTCCACCCGGCACCAGCGATCGGATCACAATTACTGTCTTACGTGGGTCGGTGGGGTCCTTCGCACACACACACACACACACACACACACACACACACACACACACACACACACACACACACACACACACACACACACACAGAGTCTCGTATTACTATCTGTCTTTAAATCCCTTTGTCTTCTGCACAGTAAAGAAACTGAAGCTCGGTGGAAGGTGTGTGCACATGCACGCTTCTCTCCCACGTGCACGCTTCCCTCCCACGTGCACGCTTCTCTCCCACCTGGTAGTCTAGGATACTGAAGCCCAGGCCGCTGCCCCCTTTGTCCAGCTCGATGTCCTGGACCTCCGATTCCCACAACGACAGTGCGGTTCCCGCCATCTCCTCAGTCACATGATCCCCCATGGTCTTCTCTGATTGGACGGCCACGAGGAAGTCCTCAGCATCACTCAGAGCCTGTATGGAAGGATCAGGAAATGTGTCTGGGGTGTCCCGCAAGAAGAAACAGTAACACAAATGCCTGTAGTCCCGGTAGATTAGTTAGATTAGCAGATTATGTACTGTTGAGAACTACGTCATCCTCTGTCAACTCTGTACTTAGGTAGAGGTACGTTTCAGACAGAGGTCCATTTGTACCTCCTGTGTGGTCTCTGTTGCCACCTCCTCCAGTTCTGATTGGCTGATATGGCCGTCACTCGAGGGCAAGGGGGCGGGCCTACAGCAGGCCATGTAAACACACACGGGCAGCTCCTTC